>NW_019214662.1:0-77778 GCF_002532875.2 Varroa jacobsoni
ATTATTCAAAGAAATATTATATTGCCATTCAAATCCGATTTCGCCCACTATTTTTTCTTTCTTTAAAGCTCCTTTGCCCCGACCTACTTCCGTTTTCCGTCGTTACGCTTTGTACAACCTCTCGTCCCTTCGATCGTTTCGAAGCTATCGAAATTCCATTATTATTATTATTATGACAAATGCGGTAGGTTTTCACTAAATATTTCAACAAAGTGAGAAAACCCTACAAGCAAAATTGAGACGAGGACCTCCTATAATTTGCAGCTAAAAATCAGTTTACATAATGTGCATACTCTCAACGATATTTAGTGAACGCTTAATATGCTTTTCACGAGTGTCCTCAGTACAAAACATAAAATTCCACTCTACTTCATTTTATTGAAATATGTTTACATTCAGTCGAATATTTTAATACTTAGCATTTTTCATTTATTTCTTGATTTTCTCGACACAAGGGTGGAATATGCTCGAGGTTATGACGATAGATGCAGCCACTCAGAGCATTTTTTCTCAGAGAAGATACTGGCTGGAAAAGCCAAGACGGGCACCTGTTTTTCTATTAATGATTGCTTCTACCAGATGATCCGTCTTCGATATGTTTGCAGAGTTATTGTGTTTTCGACCTGAAATTTGCCTGATGAAAATCATTCTGAGCATTTCCTTCATCCGATTATGGCATATAACGACAGGTGTTATAAAGAGCGAATGACCAGTGATTGATGTACATAGTTTTCGTAATCCTTGTGGGGTATTTGCTTGATCGTAACAGATTCAAGGTATTTATTAATTCAAAACGTCGGGCCTTCTTTACTTGCTAATTTTACGGAATCGAACTATGCATTTTTCTCGCGATACTGTCATCCAGCTCCGCATCCATATATCAAACATGGCATCAACGATAACATAACGGCGTTATAAGCTCCCCAGATATTGCAACCGTTTGCCTCCTATGCCTATCAAGAAAGCAAGCATTAGAAGCGGATCTCTATCGGACAGTTATCTGTCTATTGGGTTTCGTTCTTGCCAAAAAGGGCTCTCTATCGGTGAACTTAGGTATCTATCTACTAGCCCCCTAACCCCCATTCTCGTATCGCTGTCCGTGTTGTCCGTTCCTACGTAAGCTCGTTCGTGCGAAAGAGCTATTGTTAATCTTCAACAGCTCGGCGACAGTGGCGACAACGACGGAGCTGACGAGCGTCGTTTGGTGTTTGTCAAATAGAAAAGAGCAAGCAGCGCTTTCCTTGTTGCTGCCCACGGCGCGCTTCTACCGAGTAAGTCTCTTAGTACTGGTAGCATGAAACTCTTGGCGTGTCGTTTCTCTTGCTACCTTTCAGCATCTGTCGTTCGGTCATCTACCTAACAGGCAATTGCGTTTCCGAGCGTTGATTGTTTCTACCTTCTTTATTCCGGTGTGTTTTTACGTTTCTTATTCTACTATCCTATCCTTTCCTCTCCCGCTGCTGCCACCGTCGCCGCCACCACCGCTGAGTTGAGCGATAGCGCGAATTAAAGTGAGTATGGTCCATGTCTTTGGACATGTGTGCGTGTGTGTGAGCGCGCGCGCGCGCGCGCGCGCGCGCGCGTAGAGTGCAAGAAGTGTGTCCGCGTGTTCTCCCTTTCTCTTCCCGTCAGGACGCGATGTCGTCGTGGATCTGCCTGTTGCCGACGCTGTAGTTCCTGCTTGCGTTATTGACCTGATTGGTGTATTTAGATATCTATCTGTCGCCAGAAGATCCTACCACGCGGCGTGCACTGTCTACATGGTGGTGATGACGATGTCATACCAGTGTGATGCTGTGCCTGCACCGTATTACCGTGCTGATTGCGTGTATAGTCCACCACGACAATTTCAAATATTAACCGCTGTGGGAGGGCGTGCGTGTATGTTTTTGTCTGTAGTTCGTTTATTGGGTCGTTGTTGAAGCATATGCTGCGGGGAAAAGCGCACAACGATGACGAAATCGTCACTGCAGGGAGTTGTAACAAAGAACACAGGCATTATGGCGGCGCCACTGGCGCTTTTGGCATTAACACTAATAACGGATGTGGAGCTATCGGTAGTTTTTCCAACATCTGTTACTGCTGCGTGATTTCGTTATGCCGCTGTCTTATTGCTTCTCTACTAACTACAACAGGATTGTGGCTGCTGTAGCGATGACGCCGGTGACATTAACAACATCAGCAAGATGAAGCGGTACCATAGCATTTCCCAAGTGAGAACATGTCCTTGTAGGAGGAAATAACAAAATACAATTTCGATCTGCGATTTTCTCTTTTTTTAATCTCTGCCCTTTCCTTACCCTTACCTTTTGAGGAAATGCTGTCTGTCGTTTGTATGGCTCCTACACATCTCATGTAAAGGCAAAAGGAAGTTGCTGACCTTTTGACAGTTTAGATCGCCCGTGAATAGAGAAAGAACTACAAACCCTTCTGGGAAATCTCAATGCCCGTAAGATGATTGACTCAACCCAAGTTATCAGGACATCTTACTCACTTCACTTAGTATTGACTTCGTTGCAGACTATTGCTCTCCGCCAACACATAAACATAATTACATAAGCATCCACCTATTTTTTAAAAACCGTTGAGGAGCTGGCACGCGAAAAACACAAGCAAACAGATAAACTGTATCCGCTATATTGTGGCAGTTGAAGAAACTGCCACTCCAATAGGGCTTCATATCTTTTGGATAAATTTTTAACCAAATAATTTCATACTTTACTCATCTAACTGGTGTATTCTATCTTTTAAAATGTCGAAATTGTCGCCTCTCTCAAAATCGAGTATATATATATATATTATAGAACTTGTATAAAGGAGCGCAAACATATTATGACTCCGGCAAAAAAAACGGTGTGTAGCTCAAAAAAGAGTTCCTTTCAGCAAATTATAATTTACGAAAGAAAGCAAGTACACATAAACGTCCAAAGAATTCACAACAACTATACATGCACTTCGTAGGACATTTTGTTTCACTGCTAATTACTGTCTAAATGAATAGGGTGTAAAACACCTTCGAAGAGGCTATAGCAGATATCTTTCTCAGGGACTAAACGCAGCAGCGTAATAACGAGTTAGGTATGGTCGTTTGCCGTGATCTGAACTTAGTTTTGCAAACCGTTTGCCTGTATCCCTCTATTGTTGAGCCATGTAATTACCATAACAGAGGTCTTTATCTACTCCAAGGCCGACTAATTGTCTTAATCTGATCTCATACCTGTCTTGTCCCTGTTGTGTATCAAATATTTCGGACCGAAGAAAGCGATTTAGAATTGCGGTTAGAGGATTAGCTGTGCTCTATGGAGCTAGATTCGTTCTCAACAAGACCAGCCCATACTGTCCGCTTCCGTTCAGTTTTGAAAAGTCAAGAGAGTAAGCTAGCGCGGAAAATATATTGTTTCAGTTACATTGTTCTTCTTCCTTCTATACGCAGACTAGTTAGCCACATGTTGCTCTCTCTGTTAATTTAAATTAGCTTTCACTCAATCAAGTAAATCTGACGATACATACTTTCATGTTAAGGGATTCTGCACATGTTTGCTGTTCATTGTCGTTGTAGGCAAAGCAAACTAGACTGGAGACTGTAAACCTATTTCGCCATAGTTGTGTCCGCTTATGTCCTCTTTTCTGCCCCAAATATTGCCTTAATTCGTGTCATCGTAACACATCGGTTCGTAAGCGATTTTCTGTACCTATCAGTGTTTTTTTTCATTTAGAAGGCCGTAATAGTCTTTTGCGCTAAGGTGAATCAAGTAATCGTCGAGCAGACAATAGGTTAATTTGTGTAGAACTGAGGCAGTAATCAATAAACTAGCTCTTGGAATGATTAGGATATATGGCGTGTACATGTTGGCTTGCTAGTAGATTTCCACCGAGCTAGATAACTGTTTTAGACCAGATGAAACTCGATTTCTACTTGTCATGACAAGCAGCGTCATATAGTATACATAGTTACGGACTTACGGGGAAGGGGGTGGAGGACAGACAAACGGTAACGTAAGGCGGATGCTCCCGCCTCTCTCTCAATAAGGAACAGTAAAACGAAGAGATCGCAAGATCGGAATCTCATCTCTCGTAGATATCAACGATGAGATACAGATGAGGAATATTACCACGGTAATGCAGCCGTAGAACTGTATCGGAACACTAGGCGTACATAGGTCATGATCTTAAAACGCTTATATCAATCGAGTCATTAGATCGATGCCATGATGTAATTTATTAATAATTCCTCAGTTTCTCTATTGAACTTTGCTAGATATCAATAAGGATAAGGCCAGAAAGGAGGATCCACACAAATGTACAGATGTACATTTCACGTTTCTACAATAGTTAGGATTTTGCGGATGTGCTAATTTTCGTATTGCCATGCATTCAGCTAGTTGCCTACCTTTTTATTATAGATTCGTTTATTTTGTATATAGGCCATATCTGCGGGCGTCGTTTTTTGGCGATCAGCGTGTAGCAGCACCTGTAGTCTGACGTTTTACGCCATTAGGCCAGATGTCATAGCTAATTACCAGACTTATCGTTCCTAACATCTCGAGGTCTGAAGTCCTCCCTTTCTCTAAAATCAACTATTTGATTCGCATTCGAGGTACGGTTGTGAAGGCTTTCGGCAATAACAAATAAGTTCATTCATACATAAGCCGTATGTGTATATCCGAAATCAGGCTTATCCGTCGAGAATGCTTATTCTGAAACGTTTCTGAGTGTGTAACTAGACTTACTCAAACACAACAATCGAACGAAGAAATTCATCAGAAACACGTCTAGCTTTAACCCCAGCGAATAAACGATCCGTACTTATTCAACACTGCTGTACCCAGCAGCCACTTTCACCAGGATTGTGGATGATGAAATTTATAAGAGCTCTGCGCAACCATATTTGCCATAGATGCTCTGCTGCTTGCCATTACATAACTCTTCCCAGAATTACTATCATCTTAAAGTGCCAGCAGTACTACAGCGCTCAGATGATGCTCACGTGGAATACATGCACACATGTACACACGAGGTCTTTAACGACGCATCGCAACATGATGACAAAAATGAAATGAGAGCACCAGCAGCAGCTTTGAGAACTCGATGAGCGAGCTTCTTGATCGTCTGAAGTCCGCATTTGTTCTCCTTTACAGACTATGTACAGTAGATCGGTAACTAAAAACGACTTTTGTAACGTTAATTCGTCCACTGTGCCTATTTCGAGACTGCGTAATATCATTCGTAATCCGATAAATATATAATAGGTTTTTTTTTTAATGTAAATTTGTTTAGTAACCTAATTAAAGAGACGCAGCACGAAAGAAAGATAGTAGCTTCTTTAACTTTGCGAAAATGCATTTCGTTAAATAATAATAGTCAGTGGTATCATGTACAATTTATTTCCCGCTCGTTATTCTCGAGGTCTATAATATGCATAGATAAACTGCTCTATGAAAATTACAAATTTGAGCAATGGTAGAAGTGTTTACCAGGGCTTTACGAAGGCATGACATACCTCTGCTTTTTGAAGTACAGAAGCATAGAAACTGCAGAGTCCGAGATAGAAGGACCAATCTTGGATACGCAGTAGATTATTTTTATCACATGTAAACACTTCCTACGGCGTTCACTTGTTCGCGAGGTGAGGATCCGCTTCAACGAGCCTTAACGTAACCCTCATTGACACGTATTCTTCATACGAAGAAAGAACGTTGTTTTAGCAATTAGCTGTTTTTTTCCAGTGATTTTTTCGTAATTTCGACATAAATAGTCATTCGATTGGCAGCTACCGTTATAAGGTAACATGTGCATGTTTACATGACACCTAAATAGCTTGGGCTAATTGTTACGTTGTTACCTGAAGACTTCCTAAATACGGAATGAAGGTAATCTCTGTGCTGGGTTTACTACGTCATCATGCTCATGGGAATTGTGGTCGCCATTTTTACGTTCTGCACAAATCGACTCTATACTAGAGCAGAATCAGCAATTCCCAATTCCGAATTACTGTTTACATAGTCAGTAGCAATCAACGCTTCACAGGTACACAAAATACTCAGAGCCATATCAAGTCAAATCTGGCTATTTTCAACATCGCAGTATTTGTTTGAGTGTTTGCTTATATTTTACCCGTTATAGAGGTTCATCGAACATCTTAAGAACCTATTATATATATATATATATGCTTGGACATCGCATAATCTTGAGTCGTCTCCGAACGAGTGAAGTGGTCGAATCTTATAGTTGATCTATCGTTGTTGATGCATAGTCAGCCCGTTTGTATCGTACGAACGATGTTTTTGAACCAAGGTTGTTTTTATATTTGGCGACGCATTGCCCAATTCTTAGTTTCGAACATAGTGATAACAATCACCAGTGAGTATTTCATATATGGTACACCCACAATAGCAAAAACTGTATTTTATATGTTCTCTCAGGGTCTATACAGATCATAATGCATTACAAAACAAGTAAATCCCGAGATAAAACGCCTGCATAGTACCCACAGTAAATAGGTGTAACCATCTTATACTTACCTAAAAAAGCTTAGCATTTAAAAGCCGCGGGATTCAGTTTCGGTCTCAAGAGGCATGAGCTCACATTTCTATTTGCACATTTATGAAAATAATTTCAAACTAATCAATTCATCCTACATATATGATTCATGCCAGCTGACGTACCTAGACAAGGCTACTTTGGCAGTAACATAAACCCCCGAAAGGTTCTAGATGGTACCGTTTTTACGTTCCATCTCTAATAAGAATATGAAATTGTACGATATGAACACCTCGAATCACCGTAGGCCCTGTCTGTGGCCTGAAGGTGAGTGATGCCGTCTCGATAAAGGCAAACAAGCATAGCGGATAAATATTTCCCTCTTATGTGTTCGTCATAACCTGCTATTTGAAGTCTTAGATTCTGCATGATTCTGTCATAAATATGGTAACATTGTGTTAATTATATTCCATACTTTCTATATAGTGTTGATTTGGTACTAACTTGATTTGATACTAACATCCACTGGCGCAATGTCACATTGTTTACATCGAAAAAAAATTTAATTGGCTGGACAAAGTTGTATTTCGCATAGATTGCATTTTTGTGAGCAAGGGCGCAAGGTTCTTAGGGGCCTTTTGACATTAGCCTAATCGTTGGTACTGGCCTGTGAGATATATATTATTTGAATGTGGTTACCGTTTGCCTCGAAAGGTTAGAGAACGAAGGTGGCACGCCGGTTTCAAAGACGAGCAGGAAGCACTGGCGGTTTTACAACAATGTTATCGTTCTATATTTACAACATGGAGCCGTGGTGTTTTGCAGCCGTTGTCGGATACCTCTAGTGACATTTTATCGATCGTTTATTTGTTTGTATTGGTAACGGTATGTGTTCTTGAATCTGTATGCATGAGCTACCCTTTGTTGGAGATATTTCCCCTTTTTCCGCATTCAACAGAATACGTTGGGCCAATGTCTGGATCGGATGGGAGCCACTGTATTATCTCGATGGCCGAGGGTCGCTTCTACATGTGTAATCAACTTTTACATCCGCCTATCTCTGTTTCGATGTGTAACATATATATATATATACACTATCCGCTCCTCTGAATACACTGTAGGGTTCAGCTTGATTTCAGAAAAATTCATTCCTTTACCAATGACCATTCCTTTTTACAGCGAATAGAAGTAACGTTTGGTCTTACCGGTGGGCAACGTATTGTTCCTTATCTACTCGTTGACCATCAAAGTAGAGAAACTATCCTCAAATATCCTGCAAGTTTAGCATTAGTTTAAAATCTTCCATACAACCGGGCTTATCGATTCGAACATGGACGTGGCACAAAGCCAACACTTCCGTATTCACAACCGAGACAAAATGTGAAAAAAGTAGCTAATCGTTTTTGCTCAAATTGCGCCGAATAGTACGAAAGATACGGGCTCTTCGCCTCTAGATATTAATCTGTGTTCAAAAGCGTTCTCCCCGCAAACAAGTACTCACAGCAGAGATTCGGTCGATTCAATCCATCGGCGTTACTAATTTTTCGTAGAGTAAGTACGTGTTCGGATATTCGTGTTTTTAAAATCGTTTAATGATCGTTCGACGGCCTTCTTAAGTTTAGAGAAGTTTTACCGATTTACTAAAATACTGCTAATGCAAATCCAGCCTTCAGTTGTTGGTAAGTCCTTCGATTTGCAGAAATATATATGTTCATTCCCGAGAAATTGCAAATAGCCAAAATCGACGGTTCAGACAGCTGTTTCTATCACAATAGATGGCGTAGCTAGTAGTGCCTTTCTTAGTTGTTCTTTTTATTGAAATGAAGAAGTTATTCAACGATCAGGCGACATAGCGCGTTGAGTCGACTCCGATTGAGTCTCGATAGGAAAAACGCTCTTTTTCTTATTGCCGTTCTAAACACTACATTTACCCATCCATCCATTTCCACGTCTCCCTCGAGTTTCTCTTCGTATGTTCTTTTCGCTCCTTCGTAGTACCAGCGCCACAACTATAGAAGTGTGAGCCTTGGTAGCAATTCGCATCACGTAAAGATGGCGCCAGCGTGTGTTACTGCTGCCGCTGATGATAGTACTAGGAAATAGTACTACTAGAACATCGGCTACTTGAGGCGAGCTGTTCCCTTGGGGACTGACTGTCTCTGGTACGCCTACTCGACCAGAATCAGCATCTCGGCCATCTTTACTGGCCCCTCCTCTGAACAATTAACGGGATAGGGAACTGTAAGTGAGCGAGTTATATCGAGAACACGCTCAACATACGTCAAGACTTTCACTGGCCATATTCTCTATTCTGAAGTGGCAATGACCGTACAGTTTCTGGCTTCGGGTCTGGCCTTTCCGGTACTCTATGAGGCGCCTGTCTACGATGAAGTATGTGAATAGCAGAAACATCAACCAACTACGTACGGTAGCCTATCGCTCGTGGCTCAAAAGGGCGATCGCTCTATTTCTTGTACTCAAAATGTCACCGTTAAAGAAGGCAATGCCTCCTTAACGCCTATTAGCTGTTGCCTATTAGCTACGTTGTTCTTATCGACAAATCCGCTAGAAGTATACAGTGGAAGTTGTTCTTTAATTTGGGACACGATAAAATCAAGTCAAAATGCTTGCATCGAAGAAATGAAGAGAACCACAGTTTCACAACGTATGACAACGTATGATTTTTGCGAACCGCATAACGAGGGCAATCATTATAATTTAATGAACTTTTAATGTTTGTCTTAGAGCCGTTACATCACTGTGCTATTTGCACTGTTTTTTTTTTTTTTTTTATGTAGCACCGGGAGTCGACGTCAGCGTTTAACAAAGACTCTAACTGATAACCAAAACTTTGAATCCTATGCGGTGTAGATGTTTTTTTTTTTAACGAAATGAGCCCTGCACGAATTCGCCAGCCTTGTACGCATCAGATGTGGCAGGATTTAAAGAACAGTTGGTGACTAAACATCTCATATAAAAACCTCTTTTAGCTTTATATTCCGGGATTAGTATTAGCAGACGACGTAGCTTTGACCGCGCACATCTATTAAGACGTCAAAGTCCTTTTCAATATTGTAACTCAATTTGCGAACAGTATTCAGAGAACATTTACCCTAAAAATTGCAATACTAACTTTCCCAAGAGAGGTAATCAATTTCAAAAAGGACCCTGTAAACCCAAGCAAAGTTTAGAAATTTCGCTGGACTAAAACCATAACTCCGTGTCCAGGGAAGGTTAACGTACGACACATCTGAGATTTTCCTAGAGGACACGGGAAGGCCACAGCACCGCCTAACCTGATGTACGGAAACACGGTATCAGCAATGCCAATACTTAAAAGGCAAAAAAGTATTTGAAAGAAACTAAAAGGAGGTGGCTAAATGGGCGCTAGAAATACGCAGGATATTCCGTTGCGTGAAAATTCATAGAAAAAGGATACAATCCAGCGCTTTAAAAAGTGTAGCAAAATGCCCACTTTACTTAAAATATGGAGCCACTAACTTTTTGAGAAAATAACGGCAACGCCACATTAACGATTACTCAAGTACACACTAAAACAGATAGGATCCTTTAATCGTAGATAAATCAAAAGAACCACATAACTGGAAAAGCTATACAAGTTTCAAGATTTTGGGTTCGCTTTTGATGAACCAAGAGCTATGTCTGAAGCGGTATCACCCAGTAAAAATGTTTGCAAGGAGTAAATGAACGTACGACGACCCCGCAATGAGAAAGGTGGTGGAAGCGTCTCACAGCTAGTATAGACACATGCGGAAATGCAACCCGAACGAGAGACACCCTGAGCGTACGTAAGTAGATTATCAAGAGTGGGATAGAAGCAAACGCATAGAAGATGGATACAGGTCGCCATGGCTAAACGAACACTTGTAGCGGCTGGAACTATTGTGTAGGGGATCTTGCGAGTCTGATACTCGAAAAATCCGCTGAGCTAATTACCCCATTAACTCGAGTGGCATAGCACAAGACTGTCATATAGGGAAACACTGTCCTAATACATTGCCGATACGTCGAAGTACGTACTATCATACCATGCCGTCTACACCGCTGGACGACGTAGGCCAAAGTATTTAGAAAAATCTATCTGAAATTGTAGTTCGGAAAATATTTCTTCAAATATTGTTATTGTCCTATCTGAGTCAAATGTTCTCATTTTTAATAGGGCAGACAATCGACTTTATTTAGTGACAAATCTAATTGACTTGATGTTTGTACTGTAATTGATTGCTGTGCATCGTCTCTTATTGCTTACACAATTCCCAGAGGTTTATTGAATAGAAAATATCTATTACATATCAGAGGATGCTAATTTTCATTGCAAAAAAGGGTCGTTGTCGCCTCTGCATTTCAACAATTCATTGCAGCCTCAGTCACCGGCTTGCCTCGTCTCCGAATCTCTTTATCTCTGTTCAACCCGACTGTTGGATGCAAACGTGTCCAGCATGCACCGGCTTGAACGATGTGAGGCAACAAATAATCGAGTAATCCTGATGACAGTTTCCCTCGCTCGCTTAAACCTTCTTCAACGATATTGGACGGCTGGTGATAACAGTGCAATGTCGTCCTGCCTCTGTGTTTCCTTCGCTTTGTAGTCTCTCCCTTCCAATTGTCATGCTCTCCGTAGCGGCCCTCAGTATCTCAGTTAATTGCTGTGTTGCTGTATCTCTATTCATTGCGTTTCTCTTTCTCTTTTTCAGCCGTTGTTTGCCCTCCCCACATTTCGCCGGCGATGCTAACAACAACCGCGGTCCTCCCGGCCACTCCGGGCAGCCACGCGAGCGCGCCCGCCACGACCAGCTGCGGTTCCGCCAGTAACAACTCCCTTCCTGGCACGACCAGCTCCTCGCCACCAGCACCGCTATCAACATTACTCCAGCCGCCGGTGATTTTAGTATGTCCCCCATCCACATCATCGTCGGCTGAAAGGCCATCTTTCGACGTCATCGAGAAAACCCCCCGCGCGACAACCACGACTGCTGGTAGTAGTAGCAGTAACGGCACTGGCAGCGGTGTCTCCCTCGAGTATATTGATAACGGTGACAATAGTTCGATCAGTAGGTCGAATGATACATCTGCTACAACTTACTCGAACTGTATTGAGTCCACGTTACAGCAGTCGTTGCCGGCACTAATAATTAGTTCCTCTGAGTTGAGCAAGTCCGAATCACTGGGTTCAGCGCAGATGCCAGCATTTTCAGTATCGTCGCCAGCAACAGCCATACCTACAGGGGCGTCAACTTCTACGTCTACTTCAACCTTATCGACATCACCGTTATCCTCATCATCCGGAAGTGAATCGAGTGGCGGTCCTCGAGTTCGTCGTAGGGGCACAGCGAACGGCATGTCTCTTGAGCTGTACACACAGCAGCCGACGCAGGTGTTTCGGCTACCAGCAGCGGCTCAAGACCCAACGCCTGCTGCAACCTTGGGCCAGATGTTAGATTGCCGTTTCCCCGCTCAGGCTCATGACACAACGAGTATCTATGTGGCTGCTCAGAGGCGGCAGCGCCTGCAAAAGGAAAAAGAGCCTACTAGACGGTCATCAACAAATGTTCCGCCATCAAAAAGTTGCTTATCACCTAACTCGTCTCGCTCAGAGCCAACGTCACCAACAAAAGTCAAGCGTAAAGTGTCGTTTGCCGACGACAAGGGCCTTTCGCTAACTGAAGTCCGAGTGATGAAAAACGAAATTAATGAGCTGCCTCGTTGGACACAGCAGCTACTCTTCCAGTCACTTCCGACGCGCAACGAAAGCACCGTTATCAACACATGGGATCCTTTGTTTCCGCAACCTGCTTCAGATTATCTCGCGTTCCGGAAGCGCATCGAGGAAAACAACGTGGCCCTGGAAAACGTCATCGTTAAGAAAGATGACGACCTCCTGACTGGTACGATTAAAGTAAAAAATCTCACCTTCGAAAAACACGTGTTTGTGCGAGCGACGTTTGATTGCTGGGCAAGCTACTGCAACTATCCGGCAATTTTCGTCTCTCAAGGCACGTGTCCCGTGCCAGCGCTCTTTGATACGTTCTCATTTAGTATCAAAGTACCAGCGAGCGCCGCACGATATGGCATCATCGAATTGTGTGTCGGTTACAAAACGCCCCACAGAGAATACTGGGATAGTAATGGCGGTAAGAACTACAAGCTTGCCTCGGTGACACGCCGAACCTCAGACAACACTTCTCCAGTAGTGGCTGCGACCCAAGTTGGATTTATTCCGCCTGTGCATAAACTTGCCTCCTACTCTACCTCGGACATTGCTGGTTGGACCGATTTTTCATCGTGGAATCAAATCCTTTCGCAGGGGCCGTATTGGTAAATCAGACAAAGCGTACAACAGATCACATCATGATTGCGAACCGACCAAGTACACGAAAAATATTGAATCGTTTCAAAAATCTATTGTTATCTATTCGCGCTTTTCAGTGAAAAGTAAAAAATTTCATACAGTTTTCCCGTCAGAGAAAATTTACCGATGCCTTTTCAAGTAGACTTCCATCGTTGTCAGGAAAGGTAGTGAAACTGTGGTCTTTCTGTAGAAGAGCCTGTTACTTCTGCAAATCAAACAATGGAAGCAGCAACCTACATATGGTGATGATTAACTTTATTATTATGGTTGTTACTTCTACAATAATACAATTTGTATTTAATAGTAGTGTGTTGGTTAGTAAGTGTGGCAAAGAATGCGTTTCTGTAGGCGCCAGTATTTAAACGTGTAGACCCACTGATCGACGCACGACAATAAACCACAATGACAACTAAACAAAGAGGACTACTTGTGCGGCTATTTTGGACCATGCATTGCTGGCATGGATTAAGGCCACAAAACTGCAGCTACTGCGCCGAGATGGCTGAAGACCCCGCCTTACGTTGCTAAAAGAGGAGGCTTTATCACCCAAACCCGGCAGTTCTTTGATTATCAACCGTGTGGCTTGGCAGTCAGTCTTAAGCACGCACATATCCTCCCGCGATCGATCCATCGACCAATTGGTGTAATACAGTCAGTTGAGTACTAATATAAGAGGACGTTTGCTGACCATGGAAAAGCAGGCGTCCGGCTAGTGAAAGCAAAGGTGTAGATAGCTGGTGACGGGACGATGACACAAATGAATGCTCTCCCTCTCTAGAGCGTCCACCTCGTCCTTACATGCTACCACACTCGCCATATGTATGGATTATATGGGGCGTGCATATCTGATGGCGCCTGTGCACGCTGGCTAGCATATAAGTCAATGAATGATTTCCCCAGATAGAAGCACCCCACTTCCTTATAGGTATCAAAGGTGACGGGAGTGCAGAAGAAATAGGCCCCGAAAATCGCACATCACAAAGCACATTTTATTAGCGCTTACGTCCTGCTTACACCTATTTGATATTTATTAAATAGCTGAATTATCGCAGAACATTTGCCTACGTGAACATCAAAGGAATATTTCTAAACGAGATCAACTATTTGGTTTTTAGTCCAAACATAGAATCGATGGTATTTACTTAGTACGAACTTTGAGTATATTCGCTTATTATAATAATTGTCCCGGAAAAACTTTGCAGTCATCTAAGATCCTCGAACTTAGCCGTCGGGATCCGTATCGAATGCAGGCGAAGATATTCGAGCACGCAGAGCGTCTGACACTCATTGTGTTTGTAATAATAGGTATGACTGAGGATTTCCATATCCATGGGACCTTGTAACACCTTTAAAACGTATTAGCCTGTGTAAACAGTGATGACTAAGCCAGGACAAATTGAAATGCTGGAAAATAGTTCAAGCACACATTTATACACACATTTATAAATTACTGGACTTACATCGATTAATGCGAAGGGCATTTTCGCAAAAAGCTGAAAACTTAAATCTGTGGGAAACACATGACATGTGTTTTGAAAGGTTATCTCTGATGGCCTTAGTAGCAATAATATCTGTGAAATAGCCAGAAACTTATAGCTGCCGAGGAAGACAGTTCATGGAGGTTATAAAAAATCCTGAACGATATTCTTTAAGGTTGCGAGAATCAAAATAATTACATTTCTATATATTTCTATCTTACACATTTTATTATAATAATTGCTCAGGGCAGCACTTACAGAACTGTGTGACCTTGAGGATCGTATCTTCTATATTCGAGGTCGTTTTATTTCGCATATGGGATAAAGCGAATACTTCCAATGTATAGTAAGGAAAACCTGTGCATAATTTGAAAAATAGTACACTCATTGGCTTCATTAGCCACCGTAAAGGCAAGATGTTACACAATAGTTGTTAACGGACATTTACGATGCAACAACAGTCCTTGAGAGGCAGCTTTAAAATACGTACACTACGTGCTCTCTTCTGTAAGTCGACAAAAGAGGGAGAATGCTTTGCTACAAGAGAAACAACAGAACTGGGAAAGAATTGTCTCAACGACGATGACAGATAAATCTAAACAAAATAATCACTATGATAAGCGATGAATAACACTTTTACAGATTAGATTCGGCATCCGCTCTGAACTGATGCCTTATATATACACACATATATCCCTTCTAGCTAATCCAGTAATACGAAATACACGACTTATACATCTGCGTAGAACATTATTTCTAGACAAATGAATTTAGCAGCTACAACAACAAGAGAGTCAAACATCAATAGCTTTAAAAAAGTGAGAGAAAGTGACGACTGGGACATCGTACAGTTTCGACGATTAACTCAATTTTTCAGTAAAATGAAATGTGTAATCAATGAAGCAGTAGCAAATTCTTCAAGTGTACATATAATTAGTATAGCGATTCAAACTGTAATCTAAAAAAAGCAAGCAAAACACGGTGATGCTATTGGCGAAGATAAGATAGAAAGACTAGCAAAACACATGTGAAATGTTCCTTCACATGTCGTCTTGCAAAGACTGCCATGATAATACAACATTGATCTGCACCACAACACACACACAGACATCGTTTTCTGCATATATATATAGAAAATGATGTATGCAGAAAAGTCTACAGTGGTGTACTATATGTTGTATATCCGTGGCAAATTTGCGTTACGACTAAATGAACGAAAGATTTACTTTTAAAGAATTTTTCGAATGATTTAAAATAATTTAAAAAAATCATAATGCACGTATACGTGAGTGACGATAATAGAAAGGTGAGGTAACTTAATTATAGCTACTGCAAGAAGGTGTGTGATATTTCTTATCGTGGACGAATAACAGACATCAATGAATTATATCTTTAAGACACCATATAAATGAGATACGTAACAATTGTTTTTATAGAGTATCTAGCATATAATGGACTCCCTATATGTGTACTGATGTGCCTTCAGTGTGTGACATATGTTAAATATCTAAGTAGTAATGATATCGTATGGCATCATCCATTGCTACCTTCTGACGTATCAGAGGCATTAATACTTGTACCATCCGTGGTGAAGATATTCTAATACACATGTGCAGCTACAAACCTTATTATATTTGTATGCTACGCTACAGGTTTACTTACGAAATACATGGACCGAAAAGGTCTCCGATATACAAATCTATGCATGCACACATATACATAGGAAATTCAATTTTGGTTACCATATGGTAACAAACGCCATGCGGTAGAATTTTTAAGGAAGGAATGATGATATTATATATTATAACGTCGAAATGAAAATGATGGCAAGCGTTTTATGAGAACAAAGTTTAGTTTTAGCTTCGTTTCTCTGTGAGTGAGTTTGACTGGTAAGATGATGGTGCATCGCATACATATACAGCCAAATACAATAACACACATTGCTATACTGTTTAATGTATGTCTAAGAATTACTGTGCAAGGCTTTGGCCTGAAAGCAGAGCTAACGACTGCTAGAGGTTATGGTAGTTAGTTGTTAAAAATCCATAGGTCATATGGAACGGACTACTGGTTCTAGTAAAATTTCATTGAAACATGCTCAAAACGTAATTATCTAGAGGAAAAAATTATTTTTTTCAAAGGCCTCCATGAAACAAAATTATGTTTCTTGAGCCAATGAGTAGAGATGAAATAAATCGTGTTACATATAATAAATTATAATTGCTTTTTGCTTCTAGAACCTATATAAACAGGCTAACAAACAGCTCAGGGTAAAGACGTATATGTTCTAAGGTTTGGGGTTCCCTATTTGACGATAGGCTCACCAGATTAGCCGCTAGCTAGTTTCTGCTGAGTTGAATAATAAGATCTTGAGACACAAATAGTAGGACCTATTAAGATGTTAGTCGCATAATACACTGTTCAAACAATATTCGGACTAAGCAAAAAAAAAGTCACGCGTCCCACTTTCGTGCCGTCCAGCGTCATTCGGTTTTCATGTTATTCGATCCGATATATCTCCTGTATCGAAGAACCTGTGACCGCTCGTTAACTATATATCCATATACACACAACCATGAATCTCCCGCGTATTTTAGCAACTACTTAGTGTTCTAGGGCCCACTATCAGTAGTTGTCTAGAGTACATATAGATATTATTAAACATTTACAATAGTTTTTTAAGGTAGTTGTATGTTCTTTTATATTAAACAGGTTCGAATGCCTCAAAATCAAAATTACATTCTTTTTCTATGTACAAAGGAGCTGAACGGAGTATTTTTAATATAAAAAAGACAAAGTAGAAGGCTATCGCGAATAATATAGCAGCGCTGCGTTGAAGATGTACATGATCCGAAAACTAACTTCGCTATTCTGATGTTTCCTATACATGAAAAAGCTAATCAACCAATCGCTAGTTTCCAGTTGGCGCGGTGTCCCTATAACCATTGATGTGAGCCTATGCCTTGATGCTGGTTTTCAATGAACCAGCTGGTAAATTCGCTTCTTTATTGACTTCTACTTTTGAGACCAAAATGTCTAGAGTTAAAGGGAAACGCTCAAAACTGGCTTTAAAATCCATTTTGATTTCCGTACTTCTTTTCACAGGACAGCTGACATTACTTACTCGTATAACTGACGGAGTTGTGTAAAAAAGAATTTTGCTGGCTTCAGGAATGTAGAGTTCAAGCTTTTCCGCAAGTGGATGATACATCGAAGTCGGCGCATGACTTATGACTAACCGTGCGACCATGTGAAGACTACGATACATTCTACAGCTGAAAGTAGTAAAGGTCAGCCGTATTTTGAGGCACATGTATAAACGAAGGAAACAAGCGCTGTTTTTTGATGTGACAACCAATACTGATTCGCCGGAACGTTGAGTAAGGGTCCCCAAAAATGACAAACAATACGCCGTTCTATAAACGCATTTCTGAATGGCTAATTGTGCTTCTAAGATAGATGAGACACTGAACACACCTATTAGGTTACTACACGTGACTTCGCAATTTAAATCAAGCTTATGCAATTTCATCAGCACATCTTCTTAATAATGCAGCCTGAATAAGTTCTTAGTAAATAACTACCCTCAACTGAGTTAATAACCTCAATTAGGAACATCTTATTTAAATAGCAGTAGGGTTTGAATAATGCGTAATCTAATATACGTATGCCTCCGTATTATCTCAGACACACTAATGTGTTTCCCGATATTTAATTACGAAAATAATTCTTTTCTTTGCTGATACAAGCAAGCGTAGTTTAGTTGGTCTAATTTTATATTTGGGAACCATATATGGACTTCTCCATGTCATATCTTTTCACCTTGGCATAAATTATTACATTCGTATTAAGAAATACTAGGTCATTATCTTCCAAGTGACCCGAAGTACTGTCGACATGCAAATGCGTCCAACGGCGCAGATTGTTTTCAAAGCTCTATGGGGCAAAGAGCGATGTGCCCGCTAACAAATGGATCAGGTAGGGCCATTTTCATCTGTAACAAGTAGACGGAACTAAGCGGAAGGACTTCCAGTAAAAAAGATTGGTTACAAGCATTTAGAATACCATTGGTCTTCGTTGTTTGCTTGTCTAACTAGTATATATTCGAAGAAATCAGTTTTGTCATATTTAGTGTTCCGGTTTACTCATTAATATAAGCATCCTATAATTGAGTAATGAATTTTTGATACGATAAGTCGAGACGAGAAGGCGACGGGAAAGTAGAATATGCTATGGGAACAACATTGTGATTCTTAGACATTACGGGTAATCTTGCTTGCATTACATCAGTTTTGGAGAGACCTAGTTAGATGCACTTTTAAAATGAATCCTGAATCTACTGATATGTACATTGATTTGCATAAGTTACTGTATATCGCCTAGCGGTGCGCTCAAAATCTTTGATAGGTAAAGAAACGTGCAGGTGGTCCTATATATTAATCTTGGGCAACTCTAACCGGAACTGATGCAATCCGTACTGTGCATTTCGTATATACACCTCCGCAACGGTTCAGAAGATGTGACGTAAATAGTTTACTTGTTCACCCAAATCTTAATTTTAGAATTCCCGCACAATCAAATGCACGCCACATTTATTTGGGTTCGATTCGTAAAGTCAACTATCTGCAAGCACCCCTTCCACTATGTGATATGCCATGGGGAAGCAAAAACAACGAGCTTTCGTAGACCCTTTTAGCAAGTGATGATTTAGTATTTAATTAGAAGGTAGTTCTTAGACTACTAATTAAGCGGTTTCATTTATATGATTCATATACCTATTACTCAACTCCATATACCTATTATTCAACTATAGTTTAACAATACATAGGGCTTTTCCTAAACCATTGTTGTTTTTTTATTCGAAAAACCCTATCATATTCATATAATGGCCACTTCAGTAACATTCTTCAAAGCCAGCACTTTTACACTTTTCCTTCCTGATAATTAATTCTAATGTCGATAATGCGCAGTGAATTTTTCGTTATTATAAATTGCCATTAAATATTTAATTCGTCGGTAGCTTGCATCAGTACTCAATCATCAACTCTGTCACCTTCCCCTAGGATTTGATCTAAACGTTTCCTTGATTGGTTAAATATACCGTTCGACTTACTACAGCGATTCAAATTCATAAGCCAAATAATAAATGGAGCTATAATGTATAATCCACATAAAACATTTTCAGACAGATAACTTTAATTAATAACTAACTCTATTACCGATAGCTAAAAATCTATTTAAAACAAAATATAAATGTAGCGGACAATTTTTTAATACTTAATCTGTAACGGCTGAAGCAGGTGAAAAACACACCCGTTGCTTATTGGCAGTTACCTTTTAGGTAGCTAACGCTCTTTCCTTTTAACTGACTTAGATTTTACAAAGTCACCGATGGTGCCAGGAATTCAAGCGGCTTGGGTGGCGCAGGGCGATTAATTATGGGCCGCACTTTCTTTCCGTTAGCACGCCAATCATCTGGTCGCGACAGGTGGAATAATAAACGTTCCTGAAAAACAGAAACAGTCACTCTCTCAACGATAAAACCATGATCAACGGCTCGATTCATTCTGCGTATACCGCATCAACTTATATTCTGGCAAAAATCATATGTTGTACAGATACAAATACACTTAAAAACTTTGGGCCTCTGTAGCATTAACTCACATTTATTAATGGATTTGTAAATTTTATAAAAAAAAAAAAAAAAAAAAAGAAGAATAGTCATAATATGCTAAGGATTCGAACAGATTAGCCATAAAGTAGACTTGCTATTGAATCAACTTTTCGGGACCAACCTGGATCAACTGAGCCGATTTTAGCGATAATACGAGCGTTTCGTGTTTGAGCATCGAATAGACGTTTAGACCTTGTACAGGCATAATGTTCATATGCCCTATCATATCTGTGGCAACAGTGATATTTCGTGGGGCAAAGTCGCTCTCGTGGACAAACAGGACTGACGGTCCCCATCCCCGACTATCGCAGAGCTCCTCGAGAAACCTAAAATCCAAGGATGTTCTCCGCTTTAATACCTAAGGTCGCCAAGAGCTTACACCTCTACATTACACAATCGGTGTAAATATTTTGAACTTAGCATGAATATTGGTGTTGATAAGCTTAGTAAGACCTGTATAAAAATATTTATAAGACTGAAAAATTTATACGACAACTTTTATAATGTTAAATTCACTTTACATGAAAAGAGGAAGCCCTATTTACATATACTGAGGACAATATAAATCATAAAACAGAATCAATGGCACTATCGCAAATGAATTGTATTTAGACTAGAAATATTTGTGCGTTAGATATCCTACTACCTAGAATGAATCGTACATACGTGAACAGCAACAATTTTTACAATACGGTACTAAGAAAGTACAATCTTGTCGTGCTGAAATTAGGTCCTGAATTCAAGCAACAATCAATGAAAAAACATGGTCATCAGGAACGGCATATCTAGCACATGTGGAAATCTTTGTTTAAATATCTGTTTCTACGTAGATACAGTTTACATTACAGTAGATACAGAGATAACATGACAAAAAAGCTTAACATTAGGCTGTTATAAACAAATCCTGTGAACTTTGAAATTGAAAAGCTTTTTAACTACACGCAGACAAAATTTAGCTGGTACATACTCCAGTCTTCCAAAAATTCCTGAATAAAAGCTGGTTGAGTTCCTCGAAGACATCTTTGGTCCCGAAAATCAACGCTTAGTGATCAAGTTTTTGTCCCTTGAAGGTCACGCACAGCGCTGCGGATTTTATCGACGATTAGCGAAGATATTAGGTAAAGGGGTTTGAAGCGAAAGCACGGTGAATTATGCGACGTATTAAGAACGGAGACACTACAGTGTTAAAGGCCAGCAAGAAGATGGCTGAATGTTGAGACCCGAAAAACAAGAATACATTGCCGCAACTAAAAAGGGTTTAACAAAAGAAGAGCCTGATGTCTAAGGGCTCTGTAACCCCTAACTGGTATTTTACAACGTAACGCATTAGAGAGTTATAACTTAAATACTGTAAATACGGAACTGAGTAAAAGTTGGTCCCTCATGAATGAATTTCATACAAAAACTCAACCACTGACAGTCGATTTTCGAGACTAAGAGATTTTTTTCTTCCTAAGCTCTTTTGCTCTACAATAAATTTAACCGATTTTCGATCGTATTTTTCTAAAAACTAAAGAATTTACCGCTTAAATTTCGTCTATTAGCGACATGTAATTGAAACCTTATTCAATATTAGTCTATCGAATTTGCCTGTAACAGCATAGTATATATGCATATATAATATATATATTAATTTTACCGCAAAGAGATAAACAGGGTTAATTGCGAATTGAGACGAAACAGCATGAACAATTTAAGATACCCGCATACAATTCGGTTTCAACATTTTGCCAGTAACTTGAAATTTTACGTTTTTACAGTAGATGAAACTCACTTGGTGTCGTCTGATGGCAAGGACTCGAGGCTATCAACGATATGAATATCGTTTTGAGCAAACTTACAAGTTAATGCCGATATCAGGCCACGGACACGTAGCATAAAAGGTAGCATAAAATAATATGTACGTGGACCTCTGCAAACCAAAATATAATTAGCACTTATAGACCATACATCAAACTGCACAATGTCGATGTTTTTAAGACCGAATTCCGGGAGCTATTCGTAGGCAAACAAAAGCGGCTCACTTAACTAAATAAACCACCTTATATTCGAACCAATCTGAACGTTAATAAGACTAACTGCCAGTTATGCGTACAAATCCACCTAAAATTTTTGATTACCTTCATAATTTAGTATCCGCAACTTTAAATTTTAATCTCATTACCTCATAATGTATTGATATAACGGCACAGACAGCATAACTATCAATCACTAAAAAACATCTACAGTAGTTCTAGCAGTGTTACTTGAGATAGCTCTAGCACTAACCTGGGTCCTAAAGCCCGACCTCCATTATGCCAAAGCGGGGATCGAATCGAACCGTGACGTGCACGTCCAGTGCCTTTCTGAGGCCATGGTTTCCGACCACCACCTGGAGTTAATCCAATACACAAACTAACTCTTTAAAAAGTTTTAATGCGTCAACATATCGAAGTAATGCACTACATTTATTAAAATGATCGACAGAAGAAATAAAACCACAGTTAGGAGATTCAACATGGTATTTTTTTCTAGAGACGATGAAATAAAGTAATAACTTGAAACAGCAAATCATCTACAACATGTGAATTTGGTGTTATCTTTTTATATCAGGACACACACCTCGTTTCTCCTGCTTAGTCATCGCAAATGACCAATCAACGACTTTATACATTTTTTGCCAATATAGGTTCCAGTGTAGGATGTCTATTCGAGGAAACGCCCCAAACACCTGTAGAAAACAAAACATTAAAGTCACTTAGTTAATCAGTTTTCAAAAATATGATTGTCTAACACAAAATCAGGCAGCAAAAAACATTTATAAAAATACGGCACGAAAAGGAAGGTATTAGTGTTTATTAAAACGGTCGACCTTATGCGTGCAATTTACTTTGAACATTTGTGTAATATTAGAACCCAACTAACTTTAGTTAAGACCTAACCTTCTGGCTGTTACGTTAAATTTTGGATCAAGAAATTGCTATTATAAGATTACTATGAATGCAGAGTATGCAAGTACCTAGAAGCAACTGACCGTTTCGATTGTTAAATTATAGAGGACATTGTAGCATTGGGTCTTTAAAACCACACTTGCCGCCTACTTAGAACATGAAAATTCATAAGAAACATGAAATGTTAAATTTTCTACGTTGGAAGAAGCACATACCTCAGGATGGAGGGAGACCGCTCCGCGTTTTGTGGTGTACGGGTCTTTTCCATCGAGAGTCTCTACCCAAGCCTCCAATGGCTCATGATATAAAGGTATCTGACTGCAGTCGGTCAACGAGCTATATGTAAATTGTTGGTCAGTCGAACTGATGGAGGTTTGTTCTGTCGATTTTGGGAGTAAGATAACAACATTTAATAACCATTACCTTATGTATTTGAGAAAACAAGTATTTAAATGAAAACCTCCATAGCTTAATAAAATAAGGGAAATCTCCTGAAAAAAACAAGGTATCAAAGTTGGCTTGTTTCACACTTATTAGCCGAATTTGATTGCCCATATGTGATTCTTATTTATAATTATTCAATCCAATCAAATTTAAAGTAAAAATCGTTTTCAAAAATCAATTCTCATTAACAAAGCTAATTACATGTCTGGCAAAATCTAGCTTTATACAATAAGGTAAACAATAGGGTTCGGAAAGACAAATTTGCCTGGATGATTAATAAAAGATACGGCTCACTAGTATTAAATACCAATTATTAAGAAGTTCCAAGCGAAAACAGAACATTATTTCATATATGAATTGTAATAAATAACATTGTCCATTTAACTAAGGGCAGATAGATACAAATTTTTGCTACTATAGTCATGTAACCTGAACTAAATCCACGCGAAACATCACCGACTAACCTTGTCATCTGTTACGAGTTATTAAGTTATTTAAATATTTAATATAGACATCCATCATATTTATACTACTGGCTTTACGATCATAAACAGCCTGACTGGACAGCACCAATTATAAGAGAACCGACTACATAATCTAAAAATTGTATTTTAAAAGTTGCGGAAAAGTAATTTACTGCGCATAAATAAACTCAATTCACATTACTACGTGTTTTTTTTTATTACACCATAAATCTAAGATAAAGAGGAAAACCGAAATGCTTTTATGAAGTTGTATAAGTCAGGTAGAAGTAGAGGTGTACGCGACTGGGGAACTGACCTACGGTAATAGCATGCAGAAGTTAAGAGACATATAACGAAATATTTAATGTAAAGGGACAAAAAGGATATGTAACAAGCTCTCAGAATTATATTACATAAATTTTCTAACATATACGTTTTTTAGGTAGTTCGGGTTGGAATAACTCGCTAATATATAAGACGCTGCTAGGTAATCGGACGTATTAATTTACCCTTGTCATCTCCAGAAGCTTTGGAATCTGTGGAAAATCTTCTGGAAGCGGCTAGAGGTCTTAAAATCGCGTTTTTGCACCGCGCGATAGTTGCACGCACCAAAGTCGCCATATTTGTTTACAATTAGGTGAGCCCCAGTGCTAGAAGAAGGTTGGACAAAGATTGCATAGAAGGGTACCTGCTAAGGTGATATTCACCATACGGAAACATCTATTGACATTAAATCAAAACAAGAGCAATATTACGTTGAGGTTGTACCTGTATGGTTAGCTTACATTCTAGCAATAGACTGCAAAAAAGCTGTGTAAAAATTGTTCCTTTGCAGCAAAATTTACTTTAACAAAAAAAAAAAACTAAATATAGTTCAACAAATTATTGCTGAAATATGAATGTGAGATAGATCGTTTTTTTTCGAACATGGTGGCATGATAATTTTTAAATTTACAACAAAACAATAATTAATGTGTCACAAATATTTCTTGTGACGATGTCTACCAGCAAACGTTGAATCAGAAAATATAGGTTTTAGAGGAACTATTTATTTCAATCAGTAACTTAGAGATTTATTATTACTGGCCCTTTTTTTTATAAAACATTTTAGCAGGAATATGGTACTCGATTCAGATTTTCTAATGTTTTACTGAATGAATTAAATAAAGGTTCATAAACTTCCACCTCGTATAGATAGGTATAGAAAATCTTAGACATATCGTGGCGTGTAGAGCACTGTTTAAGGTATAGCCAATTCAGCCTGTGTGAAAAATTTACATGCCTCCAATGTACAGCAAGAGCAAGTAAATCGTTGCGCTTTAACTATACTAGTGAGCTTCAGCTTATTGACTGCAGGAATTAATGTCGAACTATTTGGTGCGCTGTAAGCAAAATACAATCTATACACAAGGTACGGCATCCAGATGGAAACTTTTTTATGCTTTGTTTCTTAGACAGTATCTAAATAAAAACAAATATTTTAACAAAACTATTCATATGTGCTTGAGGTTTTCCCGACTATCATGTCTATTTAATAAAATTGCCTTGCACCACGATTACACCTTCGATTCAGAACTTAAGCCACTAAATAGTCAAGTTCAAAATTCTTCTTTTTATTCCGCGGATAGTTTTCTAATAGTAACGATATGTCTATATGCAAGAATCCAACGGAAATACATTTTGGGATAGGTGGAAACCAGAAATCTCAAAATTGTAAAAAAAAAAGCTAAAAAATCCAAACAGCCTAAGAAGTATGAAAAGCGCGAGAAATATCAAAAGCATTAACTGGTAGAGTTTGTCTGAACGACCCAATTATTAACTGATACGATCGTTAGTTTCTCTATCAAAATCTAGGTATATCAAAAATGGCCATTTTGACGAATTCTGAAGCTCTTTAAATATAGACTTCATTGAAAATCGTCTGATTTGCCCCATGAAGGTCCTCTTCGGTTTTATAAACAGCCGCATGAACACTGGCTCGTAATGAACTATGTAGCTCGTAAATTTTTAAGGAAACATACATTTTTAGTCTCAGTGAAGGTTCATTCAGCCCGGAAAGGTTAACTAATAGGCGTTCTTGGCTTAAAATTCGAACACGACGCCCTGCTATTTTCCCTTTACCTACTTATTGTGTTTATTTCCATATGTCATTCAGAAGTTCTATTTCCTTTATAAGCCCTTTATTTTTGCATCGTGCAATGAAGTAAATTTAAGGTCAAGTCCAAGCTACAAAGATAAATGTTCCAGGTGCATCTTTGACATATACTTTAGTTGCCTTCTTGTTGCTCTCAAATGGCTGCCGAAAAAGCCCGAGATATCTGCGCTTTGTACAGCGGAAACTCTATCGAGGATGTATCAGACCAAATGGCCAGGTATAAAAGTCGAGTCTTAAACTTGGAAGATGTCTGCCACCTCAGTAAGCATCGTGATGTCGATAAAGACTTTGGGTGGCAAGCAACTCGTTAATTGGCCGAGAAAGTAAGCGGCTGCGAACAATCGACTACCATCAGGCATCTTGAATATATAGAATTTGATCAAAAGTTAGAACCTAGGTATGCCGTAGACTGAGTGAAGCGCTCAAAGGAACACGGCCTTTTATCACAGTTCAGGGTCTCACTGGCTGCCGGACAACAGCAAGAGATCCCTACACGGAATTGAGTCCTGGAAACTGGAAAGCGTTTACGCTCGATTTCGATTTCAAACGACCACATGTCTCTCAGTGTAGAAGCCAAATATGTTACCATTACACTATCACAGAAATTGTCTAGCAGAAAAGGATCTATACACTATAAAATCGTTGAGAACACCAAGACGATCACTTAGGATCTGAATATAGCTCAGTTGCATCGGTTAAATCAAGCGATCTAACAACAAAGACGTGATAAATAAAGCTAAGTCATCCTTTTCCGCAACAATGCCAGGCCGTACATAGCAAAGATTGTGAAAGGCGCTTTGCAAGAAGCCAAGTGTAAGGCTTTTTGTTCCAGCCATAATTATATTCAATCAGACCTTCCATATATGGATTACCACTGGTTATTATAATACGGAGTATTAAAATCGGTCCGTATATACATTGTTGGAACTCTCCCGTTGATATAAAAATGTCTTGTATCCCGCGTGAGAAAAAAGTGTAAAAAGCACGAATACGTGCTCTTTTACTTGCATTTTTGAAAAAAAACTGAAGTCAGTTTCATCTAAAAAAAAGTTCTAATAATTATTAAATGCAACTCTATAGAACGACTTTGGGCACTATTGAAGGACTTCGCTCCGGGCACACCGATGTGTAATGTCGAAGACATTTTCTAATAAGCTAATGAACATCAGAAAAAAAATGTCTGAGCGTTACAGGATGCGATTTTATTAGACTTTTAAGCTTTAACCAACAAGCTTTGTTCCACTCTTGCGGTATACGGTTTGTGGTATAATGTTGTAGAACATATCATTCTGTCCTGTTAATTATATTGTATTGTTACATATAACTCAGCATAACTACTGTTATTCTCTCACCATTAGTGAAGATCACCGTTCTGGTTATCATTGAAGATCTCTGTTTGTAATCGACCAGAAATGCTTGCTTCCGCACTCAGGTACGACCCAGAACATTTTTCCTAAATGTGAAGTAGCATATTTTTTGCATATTTTTAGTTACGTAATAAAAGATATCTTCATCCAATGCGCAGCTAGGGATGTAGTTAGGATCCTACGTACAGTATCCTGCACAGTATAGAATGCAACACGTGCTTATTATCTGTAAACGCCTTCAACTGAATTCTGCACGCCGTAGCAATTAATTATAAAGTCAGCTTCTATAGAGCAATGCTGTGAAAGCATTCAGAGATTGCAGTGGCAAGCCAGCGAGGCATTAGAAAGACAAATTTGTTAGGGCAAGGTAAAAAAAAAAAAAGGTAGCACAATCTCTGAAGAACACAACCAATTTACCAACCCTCTCTCTGCACGAATCGTCAAAGTAATATCTTTAGGTATACCCGAGAACTATGACGGTAGCGGGATATTCACACGGCGGAATAACATCATTTCTTAAAATTTACGCAAGGACAATCTTTTGTATTGACACCAAGCGTTTGAACGAATAAAATCCTACCAGATAGAATTCTCTATCGTGTTAGAAATATAAGCATGGACGTCTGCGCTATAATATTATAACTAGATCTACGCGTGAGCTGCACCTCGTGCCGGTTGATATATGATTATTACATTCTCGCGTGCGTATGACTGCTGGTTAATTTAATAGCCTAGAGAAACACGTATATGCCTACTAGTGTTAGGTAATCGAGGTTTGAATCTAGGCGTAGACATGCTTGGTTTCCTGTTCAAAGGCCGATTAAGTTTTTTGATGGAGTGCTTAACGGTAGTGCGGTGCGCAAAACTCAAAAGATCCAAAAGATAGTGTTATGCTATACCAAAAAGACGACGGTCATTTTTGCAATAACTCCGACCGCAAGTAGGGTTATTTCTTTGTTGCGGGTAGGCCTTACGAGAAGGCTCTTATAAAATCCAATCATAGTCATCTAAAGAAGAATCGAACATAATCATGTCTAAAAAAATTCAGGAAGCTTTCTTAAGATCTGTGGTACGCGTGTGGTACGATTCGTTGCCACAGGATACCCGTTCTCAGCTATAAAGTGCCCATGCCGCTAATTGAAAAGCGTGCGGTATGGGTCACGATACCATTAAGGTACCATATTGTGTCGCGCGAGCGCGATGTCAGCCACTTGGACAAGTCATTTAGATTAATTGTGACCGGGATAGCAAGCACATATGTACAAAGGTAGCAACCGTGACACTTACCGGTCGATTTCATATTCATCTGTGTATCATGCCTGATTGGTACTGATCGGTTAGGCTTTTTTCAGTTGCCCACTACATCCGTGGATCCTACTCTCTCGTTCCATACCTTCGTTTCACAAAAACCGAGAACATTTTTGATATTGGACACCTTTGCTATTTAATCACCCATAGGTTTCTTCTTCTTTTTGCCGCAGGGTTTGCGATTGCCTGCGTTAGATTTTCCTTTGCAAAATACATGCTTACTCGTCGAACGTATGCAAATTACGGCGTATGAAATAATGATTTCATATTCAGTTCAATGAAAAGCGATCGTTATTTCGTTACTTAATTGGCTACAAGTAACAGATGTCACAATGGCGGGACAGTTTGAATTAGACCACAATGGTCCGCGCTCACAGTAAGTGGCCCACAGATCCTCCCGGTTCATTCTAACTATATCGGCACCATTTGTACCGTGTGTATCTGAAGCATGCGCCGTCGGCTCGTGTCATGATGACGATGGTGCTGGTAGTCGAATAGCAGCAGTTGTCGTAGTCATTGTCGTCGTCATGAGGAAAGGGCGACAGCAGCAGAGGCAAACGGCCAGGCAGCTTGGCCAGGTAGAGTGGCAGTGAAGCAGGAAGGGAGTCTTGTGGCGCCAGCCTTCGTATTCTATTTCCCTGTAATAACAATAATAATCATCATCATTGCCTTAGTAGCAGTAGTAATAATACTGCTGAGTCGATGGAGATGTTCGTCGTTAGCATCGTTGTCGCCATCCGCTTGCCGTAATCACGGTGGCCGTGTCGAGTCGTTCGTTGATTCTTTTCTTGTTTCCTCGTTTGCTTGGCTTGACTGGCTGCGCTACCGGGCCTGCGCTAATGCGCCAGTAGTGGTGGCTTATAATGTTTTTGTTGTCGCAATGCCTGTTTCTGTGTCACTGTCGTTGTCGCCACTGTGGCGGTTCCTGCTGTTGGTTGGCTGGTTGGTAGGTTCGTTCGTTCGTAGTTTCGGTTGCTCATCCGCCCGCTGCTGCCGCTACTATCGCCATCGCCATCGTGCTCACTGCTGCTCGTTGGTCTTTCTAGTTGATCGTCTACAGCTCTCTCGACCGACCAACCGACCGAGCGGGTTTTGTCTCGGCTGCTACTGTGTTTTTGCGTTCGCGGACTTTCGTGCCAGCGGCAACGGGAATAACAGCGGTGGCGCTACCGTTACTACGGCGGCCACTATGTTTAGCACTGTTCCTGCTGCTGCAGCGGCAGCGGCAGCGGCGGTGGCGGCGGCGGCGGCGGCGGCGGCGGCTGATGCTTTTAATGACAGAATAGTGTGCAGTAGCTCCGTACGAGGACGTCGTTGTTGTCAAAGAAGGAACAACAACGACGGGCTTCACTCCGATTGGCCCCGATAGAAGTCGCTCGCTAGTTTCACACCATCGCTAGCACAATTGTACAACAGCTAGTAGGTCGAACTTCGATGATCACGGATGGCCAGACTGCGCCATGCTTACGATATTTGTGTTAACATGATCATTATGACGATACGGTGATACGAGTGATGCCTGCTTATCGATTTACGAACAAGTGACGCCGATAATTGTGATGATGAGTGTCATGCCGCTAAGCATAGTTGGCTAACTAGCGAGTGAGTTACTAACAGTTGGTGACGATGACGGCAGTAGCTTTCCTGTAAAACAACGACAACGGAAACCGCTTTTTGCACCGCACCTAGAACGACTGGAATTATAACGACGAGCTCTAATCCAATCGCTATTATTATATAAAGATATTCCGTATAATTCTAATTTACGTAGTTCTTGGACAACGACAACATTGTTATTGACCTCGCCGCCGCCGCCGCCGCCGCTGCTGCTGCCGCCGCTGCTGCTGCTGCTGCTGCCGCTGCTGCTGCTGCTGCTGCTGCTGCAAGTGGCGATTTTCTTGCTACGCTTTTTTTGCTAAATAATCTTGAGTAGCGTCAAAGTTCAATCCAGATGAATTTTTTTCAAACTAGAGCGTCCACGAGCAAGCGACGGGGGCAGTGTTCTACTTACACTAGGAGATTGTGGCATTTGCCAACTTTCGGCTACAACTCTCCGTTCAATAAATAGATACTGTGTCAATAGTTTGATGCGAGTGATACCCTCTAGCATCTAGTTTGTGACGATAATGAGTTACGATATTGTGTATCTCCGTGTATTGTCATGCCGTGATATACTATCGCAGGTGCAGTGCTACAATCCGTCATTGTTTGTTTCTTAACAATGGATAAAGTGGAGCTAGTCCGAGAAAAGCAACTGTTCTGCCACCTAAATTCGAGCGCTAAAATGATGACGGCACCGAAGACGACAAGACTGCAGGTGGGCGATGAACACGTGAAGGGGGGATTATGGCGCGCTGTGTCCAGTGACTGGTGGAATACTGTGAATCGTAATGCTGGCTGAATTTCTTGATACACCACAACAAATGAATGTGATTGATTGAAGGCATATTTCAGAACTCATAGTACAAACACTAAGCGACTGTACGAGGCAGACATAACTTAGCAGCACACTTTTGGCTTGTACAAGGCTAAATCCTCTTTTTGAGGGACTGAGACGTACATTTTGTACACTCACAATGTAAATTGCAGATAGCCGAAAATGTACACAAGCTCTGTGTACAGTTTCCTTTTCGCAGTGAGTCGCTGCTTTCTTCTCATTCTACAGTGTTATTCAATTGGAGCACTTCACATCGCTTGCTTTTTTCAATTGCGTTTTACAGGAAACGGAATTTCGTTTAGCTCAAGCTTTAAGAGTGAATATCCCAGCTGGCAAAGAATCTACAGAATTTGTACTACCTTCTATTTGTGATCGTCATATAAAGGAAAGCCTCCAAATTGAACAGTCGGGTCCTTAGCGAATTTATTATACCTTTTAACCCTTTTTGTATATGTAATGATTAGGCTGCCATGTATACCCTGCACGTACTTTTTACAGTTATAAAAGCGCTTATAAGGTATTTCTTAGGGTTGGCTAATAATTTATATCTTTTGTGTAAAGTTATTGTATGCATAGGGTTATGGTAGAGCAATTTGGGCCCAAATTTATTTAACGCTATCCTTGATAGACATCGGTTGCCAGGGGAAAAAGTATTCCACTGTATTTACCGGATACACCTATATTTTCATAAAGTCGACTTATATAGATTACTAATGAAAGTGTAGCTAGACGGACCATCAATCACTTCGTACAAAGAAGTCAGCTATTCCACGAGGTTAGAGCGAAAGTGCTTGCTTCCTAAAAGATCTTGGCTAAGACAAGTCTCTAAGATTCTGCCAGTGATCCTGAGTCGTCTGCTATTGGTCCTCATAAAGTTTCGCCGAGCAGTGCGAAGTCGCGTTCTATTCTAAGCACTGGCACAACAAAAAATTGTACTCTGTACGAGAGCTGAGGGGCACTATGATAATACGTACAATTCTCCAAGTTAGTCCAGTCAACTTTCTCACTCTAAAATTTCTGTAACTGTCGTGGTTACTCATGATTCAGGTATAAACAATACTCGATCCATGACCGTAATTGTCCAAAATGTGACGCATGTGTCGGTAACCTTGTTTAGTCTTAACAATGTGCTGTGCTAATGCGATTGCCAAAATTTATTTTAAAAACAATCACATATGAGCAGAAAAGTACAATATCCTACTTGCTATATATATATATATATATGAGAGAGAGGGGGAAAAAGAGGGTTGCATCCTGAGGCCAGTTTCCATTTTTATGCCAAGTAAGAATTTGATATCACTTGGTTCCATATATACGCGAAATGTGGTGGCCCACATAATTATATTTGAGGCGCCGATGTGGATATATAATATTATATTCGTCAGCGTACTTATTTCTGAAAAATGTGAATTTGTTACGGAAAACGTAGTCTTGGGACCAGTGCAGTGGTACTGGACATATGAGCTGATCATTTTTATTTCTTGCAGATGTAGACAATGGACCACATTCTATTTGTATAGATGGTTTTGTCTTTTTCTTAATGATCCTTGAACTACGAGTTGTCGTGGTCTTATTTAACGTTTCCAGAGCCTTCAAGCTCTGTGAAGGTTATCCGCGTCTCGCCTGTATCTTCAATAAATTATAAGGATTTTACAGAAGGAAGATGCAATCGAGTAGGTTTTCTAAACTTTTTGTTTTATTACTTTATTATGTTTCGACGGCTCATTCCCGTGGATATGAAGTGCGCCTTTTCTACGCGAGGTAGAAAAGCCTGTTTGAGGTTTTAAGTCTAGACTAAAACGCTTCGCGTAGGATACTTTTGTCTTTGTAATGTTCAATGCTTTTTCGGTCTCTGATTAAGCTTCCACGAAAGATCTTAATTTCAGAAAGGCAAAAAGAATAGTACTGCTAATCATATCAAGTTACTCCGAGCTTTATCAGATGGAATCTAGTAAAAACACTTATGAAGTTCTGCCATATGTGCAACGCATCAGTTCGAAGGTTTTTGGTCGTTAAATAATTTCTTTTTTAACCGGCCCTTGGGCATAACTTTTGAATTAGGCAAAAAGTAATAAAAGGAGCATTTATTTAAATGTTGAATTATTTCTTCCTTTCATGAGAAGCCTATGTTTTTCTGATTGCAGCGTACGCCTTACTCCTCGTCACACACTTATGTACAATAGAAGCTCGGCGACTTTGACTTGGCGTATAGCTCTGCATGAACATCGCCATTAACTAAGGCTTCTATGTTTATTATCTATTTGCAAATAAACATTACCTCAAATAAAAAAGAGATAAGCATAAGTTTATTATCTATATTCCATTGCATAGTAACTTTACGCATCATGCTACGCTAGGCCATAATCATTTAGTTCCGATGTGTTTACTTGGACCCATAACATGCTGGCGCTAACAAGAACGCTATTATCTTATATAATTGAAACAAATTCACAATAGACTTCATTGACTTCATAGACAATGCATTTTTTGAACGAGTTCTTGCGTAGAGGCACGTAGCGTTGCGTATCGTAGAGTAGCTGTGATTTCAAGATCCCCATGAGAAATCATCATGAACTATAAAATCCTATTTCTAAAGCCTATTAGGCGGTTAAATAGCAACCATAACACACAGTGTGTAGCTACACGTTTTTTTAAGTAATTGTCTTTAGACAACGTGGAAGCTCGTAGACCTCGTGCTCGGCAATACATAAATTTACGTCGAATCCAGAAGGATTAGGGCAGAACAGCCCATTTGGGATTGTTCTTTATTCGTAAATCTAGCATATGCATAGTCTGTATTATTATATATAAGGATGTCGCCGACATGTTTCCGTTCAGTTAACGCTACGACCGAAAACAAACCGTGATAAATGATCAGCCATTATCACCATGAATACGCTTGGCGAAATCATTGTGTAGAAAAACAGGCTACCGGTCAATAGAATAGCAATTACGATATTCCTACCTGAATCGTTAGACAATTAAGATAAAATTGAGGTTCTAGATACTTACTATTTGACCTTACTATAATTAATCGTTTATTTAAACGTAACATTTGATTGCTGCTTGTGAGCTTACCGGTCAGATAGGGAAAGCCAGTGTTTCAGGCTGACCAAACGCAGGATTGTAGATAACATTTAAAAGATATTAAGTAGCTTCTTTGTACATATGGACGTGAAAGTATATTACCGATACTAGAGAGCATCGCATAAATCTTTTCCGTAACAATTCGTTAACTAACATGTCTTATTGGCCATGATAGGTGAAGCGCAGATTATTGTCAGCATCTGGATTTTATTGCCAACTTGTCACCTAATGTTCGAACGACGAAAAGCCAGCGACGGACTCGAGAGTCCAGCCAAGAGAGATAAAAAAGCACATCTTTAGTGCCATGTCTGTCTGGTGGTCCTTCCGTGTGTCGTTCGCGCGCTTGCCTTTACATGTGGTACATGACAAGAAAGGCAAAACCCTATCGTTGGCACATAACGATCAAATAGAGGCCGACATTGGTTGTTGCGGAAATGAGTATTCATAAGCAGAAGCAACACATATAGTCCGTACCTAGTATAAAGTAATAGAATAAAGAAGAGTGTAAAGGACTTGTTGATTGTTGTGGCTTCGTTGTTGAACAGATGCTTGTTCTTATGAGGTTTTGCGGTGTTTCTCGTCATTGCCGAACTTAGTAGTAGGCTCACCCACATGTTCATATCTTGTTATAGTAATAATAATGATAATATGCTGTGTGGTAGTAGGCATTGTTGTGCCCTGTACGCTCGGATGCGCTCTGGGAAGAAGATTCTACCTACCTAATGCAATGGCCGATCTGCAGCCACTGCACCGACATCAACTACCACCTCAACGCCAAAAGCCTAGAACGAACACCATCAATGGCGCCAACAGCAGCATGGTAGACCACCTGTACATTAGTTGCGAAGGCAACGGCGGTAAGCTCTGACTGCCCCTATTACACGACCATGTCTAAGGCAAGAAACAACAGAAAAAAATTATAAACGTTTAGTTTCGGTGTATCTGTGTGTCTTGTGGAAAGAGCTCATGTTTATTGGTCCTGCAGTCGTTCATTGCAACTCAAAAAAAAAGTAGTCTTGTTTTTTGTCCATTTTTATATACACATATGTTTCCATCATGAATTCGATCAAAAATGGTCTATTGCTTTAATGTCTGTATTTGACACAAAATAAAAACATCTTTAAGTTTATGAATTTTTTTGTAGCCTTTGGTCGACATTTTCAGTTTTCGTAGTCTATAGTGAAGATGGTGTTTCGAAGTGTTTACCATATTTGCGTAATTCACCTTCTAGATCATACGGCCTCGAAAGACAATACTGAATCATTTGTTCTTAACAAGGCCAACATCTGGATGTGGAAATTTATTACAAATGTTTGAATCGATAAAGCTGAGCTCAGTGGGTAAAAGGATGGCACTAATCACCGAAGCCGGTTTATTGACACATACCGCAATCGTATAACCTCAAACATTCAATATTCAAATAAAGAAAGGGATAAGACAAGTGATCATAAAGCATTTTCTACCTGGCTACCCGCTTTATTTCGAATCCTAGCCGATAATCATAAGCATATCCACTGGTTGGTAAATGGTAATAATCGATCGTAGCATTGATAAACGAAAAATGAGATTCTTCTGCTTAACGAACAAATGATCTAGTTTATATAAACAAAGCGTAATTAGATTTGGTCTGCCTACAGTTGTATTGTGATCGTTTTTAGCTGGCACCGCTTAGACACTCGCTGTCCTTCGTTTTGTCTATTGTTCTGCTGATCGCGTCCGTCCGTCGGTCCGTGCGTCAATGATGCTGCTATAGCGTCCCCATGTAGAGACGGGCTATAACAGGCTCTTATTCTGCGTAAAGCTACCACAATAGCGGAGATAGGCATTAGTCGATGCCGTTGGCTTTATATGACTTAGGGCTTCGTTGGCAGATACGCGCGCCGTGGGTCGATCTGCGCCTGCGTCTGTGAATGAGTGTTACCGGTCTGCTTCCCGTCCGCCACTGTCTTTTATGTGGCTTTTCCATGTTGTTTCTATGAGGTGCGTGTCTCTCTCTCTCTCTCTCTATCTCCCTCCCTCCGTCGGTCGGTCCGTGTGTTTCCCCGCCCCTGTCATCAGCCGGGCTCAAGCGCGCCAGCCGCGCATCTATTCGTCGTTCTCGTTGTTGTCGCTGTGCTCATACCTGAAAGCAGCAGTATCAGCCGATGCTGATGCTGCTGACAGTAGCTACAGCGACAGCAGTGGAAGCAACAGGCCTCGTTACGGACGACGCTGGTGGCCCTGATGATGATGGCGACGATGATCTTGGTGATGGTGGCACACTGGCGAGAGAGCCGACTGTGACGATGAGATGCTGACGCTTATAACGGAGCTGATCGTCTGGCAGACCACGAAGGGACGAAGTTAGAGCAGGGGGTTGTCTTGTCCTGTTTCTCCTGGCATTGTCGTCCTCAGATTCGCACTGATTGTAAGTCTTGAGACGAACAAATTTCTCCAACCAACTCCAAAGCATCATCACATCACAACAATCATAAGCGTCGTCGTCTTAATCCATCATAATAATGCCAGCATCGTTATCACCAAAGGCCTAGTTAGTTTAGAGTGATCATGTGGCGGCGTTGAGAACATCGCCGAGATAAACGCGCCGTTCAGTGATCGAGAACGAAAACGACAGTAGTAGCAGCGGCAGCCAACGACGACTGAGACAGCAGAGATCAGCCCAAGCCCGACCAGAACAGCCCCCACTGACAAAAACAGGAAGGGGAAACACCAGAGCGCGCTGACACGATGCGCTCTGGTCGTTGCTGCTATGCGTTTTCAATCTCTCTCACTCATCCCTGATTTTTGTTTTTCATTGTCGAAAATGCTACTGTTCTTACTGTCGTTGTCGACGTGCTATTGATCCTATTGTTGTTACTTATTTGTCAAATTCAAGCAAACAAAATTGTGAAAGGACCACCCTTAGACATACGAAATAAACCATAAAGAGCTCGAGCTTTTCCGCTAACTAAGCCAATACATTCTAAGAAAGTTCTCGAAATGCGTTCCAGAACATTTTCCACAATATCTATACTAAGTAGAAATTGGCTAGTATATGAATATTCGTTCGTCCGCTTTATCGAAGCGCAGGAGGTTACTCGTTAGGACTCTTTAACATACAGCTTTCCATAACTGACTGCCACCTGTTAAGCGGCAATCATGGGCAAAATTTTTGTTTCATTGAAAGGTAGTCCTTCCTGTCTTCCTCTTTACGTTGTGTCCTTTGCAAATTTAAAATTACCTGACATTACGTGACGCAAATTTTAAACCAGACAGAGCTACTACTAATAATAATAAATAATAAAACGTTCATGCTGATGCTTCCATAACGGCGCTCGAACAAAAATAACGTCGTTACTTTATATAAATATTGCTTTGACATCTTCTCTGAAATAGATTAAATCCTTTTATAGATTACCTCACTTTATAAAGTGAGATAAATTGGATAGATCCGGTTCTGAGCTACACGAAGAATCGAAGTTGAAAAAATTGTGGTGGAAAAACGTTATCAGATTTTTCCTGTGTAAATAACTTACATAGGTACAGCAAACGATGTTCAAAAGTGAAATGAGTGCGACTTGCCCGATTGAGATCGGTTGCGTCAATGGGGAAGACACATTACTACCGCTGTGCACAGAGGCAGTTTAGCACTATCTGCTTACAACCGAAGAAAATTAATTTCTTGATTATTTTTAATAATTTTTTTATCATTCTTTTGGGATGTCAAACTGATCATACGTACAATGTGGGTCTAGATGTAATATTAACGGAGTTTATGCTGATAATATATTACCAGCAACTTAGCTGTTTCAACCTACTTGAAGGAAGATTAATAAACGTACAAGTAGGGAGAGTCGTGGGGGTAAAGAAAACAGAGATCGGCCACTCAAGTACTACCTTGAATAACTTAAAACTACGGGAAAATAGCTGAGCTGCTTAACATCGGCTTTCCCTATAGCGACTCAGGTTATGTAAGAACGAACGAACCGATAGGCTAGTCTTCCGTAAGCTTATTAAGGACGAAAAGATTATAGCTTTGAATTACTAGTCAGTGTACGTGCTACGAGACAAATCAAACTTGAAACATTTTATATCGCAGAACTTTTAGTGCAAACTATCTCTTGAATCAAAAAGCACTTACTCTTAAAAAAATCAATATTTGCCATTTTGTTTTGTTGTACAGGGCACTGAAGCAATGCAATATTTTTGATCTCGAGGACGAGGAACCATATAACATATTAAATCATAACTAAATTATTATTACATAATTAATCATGTAACATATATAGGCAATGATGATGAATGAACCAAGGTCTCAATTCATCTAATGGCTTTTCTCATAATTAAAGCTTCAAAACATCTGTACATTGAGGTGCTACGCTGCTTTGACTCAAAATTTATTCTTAGCTATCTGCTCGCCAGTTAACTGCATCTTTTTCAACAGTTTTTAACAAAAAGAAAAAAAAACACCTCTGCTGTGAGTAAAATACCTCGAATCTTCATCTTGAAGAGCAATTATTAGGTAATTTTCATTATGAAAAATACGTTGATTCAATTTATTTATTGGAGTTTACTTTCTTAAACGACAAATGCTTCTGTTGCAGTCCAGTATGTCAGAGTTGCTGGATTCTGGGTCATGGAAGAGTTCATTGTGAACGTTAATTCGGCGCTGGCAGAGGAAATGCCTGCAGTATTCTGTTGCTGTGTATGTAATGCTACTATTAAAAGCGATAATGATGTTTAGATCTCGGCACTGCTGAAATACACCGTGGTAAACTCCTGTTCAAAAAGGATGTGATTTTCCAGGTAACGAGATATTGTTAAAAAGTTGTCATTAGAAGTTTTTAGTTAATTGGCGATACTTGTATGTAATTAATGCGACGGTATCTTGTCCTGAAAGCACCAGTATAGGTTGAACTCACTACAGATATCACGCATCTATCGTTTCTTTCACTGTGATATGACTAAATGTTTGGTGCCTTACAGCACATGCTGTATTGTTATATGCTTACCGAAAACGTACATCAATTAAAAAAAAAAATACTAAAAATAGAATCGTCACATGCGCTATACAAATATATGCATTGTGCGAACTTTATACAAGTTCGAAAGATTAAGCTTCGCCGTCGCTGTACAGATATATGTGATCAAATACAAAGATTACTGAAGTAGTTCGAAGTTCGATAACATAACGAAATAATAATAATTATAAATGTTCAAGGTTCTACGTCCGGTTCTGTCTTAGTTAAGCATTACTTCGAACGACTGGCTCTTAACACAGAATAAAGTTTGTATGCGGCCAGCTTCAAACACGCAACTGCACCACTTAGTTTGTTTTGAAGGCAGGTGAAAAGGCAGACCGTACCATTTATAGTTTACTTAGTCTACTTGGGGCATCGTGTGCTGCAGAGAGCCACCGCTGTCTTCGTATCTTTTACAACTTTTAGCCTCATTTGATCCCTTCTCGACAAGAACATGCGTGAATCTCGACCGACCACGTAAAGTCGTCTCATGTGATCCTTTATGTCAGCGGGTTTCGACATAGGCCACCGGTACTATCGGCACCCGACGAAATTTAAGATTTGTGTCCTGGGGCGCGTTAGACAACCCAAACATCTAATTGCGAATACCAAATGGAATCAGGCGTCTGAGATCGATGAACGACACCTCTTTCAGAGTAAATGCGCGTTACTTAAGCCGAGCGTACGCCGGTTAAATCGGTTAAAGGAAAAAGGGGACAGAAAGCATTTACGTTGGCTTCAAGGAGCAGCAGTATCAGTATAATAAGGGCAACCCTTATCGTTGGTAACAATAATAACCATCGTCACATACATCGATACGTGTTTAGCGTCCACAAATTTCGAGCTGCTTTAATTGGGGAAGGTATTAACTCATCAAGTCTAATTCCCATTTTGGATGAACACGTTCTCCATGTTCCAAGCGAAGCTTCTATAATACCCTGTACTAAAAAGTGCCGGTTGATTTTTTTTGTGTTTGAAAATTGAAATCGTCATAATTTTCACAATATTTTAAAGTAGATTCCCTTATCGAATCAATGCGTCTGCTTTAAGCGAATAAGTACGGAAGCTTTCACTACCGATAGCGTTGCAGCCATCAAGTGACGCGTGAAAGGACTGGAAAGCAATAGCAGTAACCGTAAAATCATTCCCAATTTTGCAAGCTCAGTCTAGCATAACTAAAGTAATTGTTCTGCCGCATTCATATTTAGCATCGTATAGATTCCAGTATTAATGGTCTTACTATTACATTATAAATATACTTTGTTTTAGCTGAAGTTGCCCTTCTCAGCAACTGCGGTACGTATCTTTAGCCAAGGTAATGTTACTAACTTATTTTTGGTTTTATTTATACAATTTAAGTAAGCTATATGCGGGCAGCCAGGCCTTACGAAGATTGGTACTGACAAAAACTGGATAGAATCAAATATTTAAGAGGCAGCCCACACTGCAGAACCTGACGAAGATCAAAGAAAGGCACAATAGAATCAAGAACAAGATTTTTTTTATATCTCAAACCTGATTTTCTAACCTTTGTGTGAATCTTATATCTTAACCTTATGCTTTTTTTTTTTTATCTAAGGAAATATCTAGTGATAACTGAAGGGCCAAGAATGAAGCCACTTAAAGCAACATTTCGTTTCAGATGAGTGAGTGCGATTGGCCGGGCTTTGACAACGAAGAAGAGTTCTATTTACGCACACGGAAGGGAAGCGACCACTGATACTTAAATCGATCAATGCGCATAGACTGTAATTGCGCCACTATGAAATTGAATCTATATAACATGCGTAGGTCTAGCTAACAGTGTTATTAAAGTCCATCGTATTTTCTGTCGGTACGAACCGTTACACTGAGATGCGTTCTTTCCACTAACTACTTACCTCCTGTTTCTTTTCGATCAATTTGCGTACTTTCTAATAATCGAATCCTTGAATAAAGGCGATTTGAAACGAATCAAATTTGTACAAAGGCAGTTTATAAAATCGCAAAATAAAAACAGCGCATTTGCTTTTTTACTGGGCTATATATACATATATGTAGGTTGCTCTCGGAAGCCAACGATGAGTATGTGTTGGGAATACGCCTTCTCTCATGAGACTATTGAAGGGCGAATTGTCCCTTTTTACCAGACGGATTGAGGTACTACACGGCAAATAGAAGAATCATAATATCAAAAAAATGTTGAAGGAAGCAGTCAATCTCAGGAAGCGAGTTTAACTTCGTAACGAGGTTACTTGGTTTATAGCCTCTGAGTCAGTTTCATCCAAGCGAAATAAACCAGAGATAGTTGATAAAATCCCTGATAGGCCTCTTTTTCTGTCCTGAGGTTTTGCAACTGCCAATGCTATCCGTCTTTCTTTCAAACTTGAAGTGGTTTACCACAGCGAATGATTTAATAAAACTGCTTTCTCATAATATAAAACTAGTGATCGGCTATTGACAAACCATCCGCCTCGATATCACTAACAACAATTTCTGTATTAAAATGAATTAACGAAGGAAATCATCATACAAAAATTATACGAATCTTTTTTCCTTCTGTATTTTACAGATCTCTTATTATTTAATCCATTTACGGCCACGTCAGCGGCCGTGGGGACTGATGAGCCCACCAATACAGCCGGCAGGATTGGTCGATCATCAACGCCTTCGTCACTTTCGAAATTCGCTCGCCGATTATTTTTCTGCCAATTCTGCGCGTATAGCTCGCAAAATCGACATAACGTCGTACGGCACGAGCGCAGCCACACAGGTTAGCTAGCCTTCACTTTCGTTGAGTGCTTAGATTTTTCCGCTAATCGACCGAATGCTACAAAGTTGTATCCAAGGTATGATCTTTTGGATAGATTTTCGATCAACGTATGTATTGCGCTTAACCATGATTCTGATCATTGGGATTATCTCTTTCTGATTAATTATAATCCACGATTGTGTCTGTCCGAAAAAGATGCATTTGTCATCGACGTTGCTTACTACCGACGATGCTCTATCTCAACATGGTAAATGTAATAACTTCTAAAAATAATTTAGAAATATGGCACAGCAAGCAGTCTCGGGTATAGGTCAATTGACATTCGATAATAATATCAGTATTCCTTTACTAGAAACAACGTCTTGGCTCTTTTAGCTTTCAAACATTTCTCCATTCTCTGAATGTTCTATCAGTATAGCAATTCTGGCGCATGGCGGCTAATCAGATTTTGGAAGGAAAATACGCCTAACATGGAGAGGTCGCGACAGTCGTATATAGTTATTCTCTAAACATTAGCCAGGTTGACGCTTAGCTGACTGTCAATCTCGCGCGATCATACTCCCTGAACAATAATGAGATCGTTTGATTTGATTTGAGTCATTATTTTATACATGATTTTGTTTGTTTGCGAAATGAAATCCTCTAATATGAAGATCGACCTTTTCAAAATACTTATACACATTGATCGAAAGCCTGTGCTGAACACAGCTGAACCTGCGAACCCTTCGAATTTAGAATCTAACCTTTACTGAATTTCAAAATTTGCTAGAGGCCATTTTTATCATTTTACTATGATTATCATTACTATTCAGTGACTTTCGGCGTGTACACCTCATAACGTCAACTAGTACACAAGGAAACTATGCATGTGCGTAATATCACACTCGTCCGCCTACCTTTTTTAAACTTGAGGGGCTGAAGGGGGTAGGAAGATGATGCGGTAATATGATGTTCCTGTTTGCCTGTTCATGCATGCTCGTGTGGAGTGATACGGAGACTATAGTATTATCGCCTTTATCCATGGTCGCCTCCAGCTGCCAGGAAGGTTCCTTATACTCTGACTGAGCGCTATCTGACGAAATCATGACAACGACGTGGTAGGCACTTAACGTTGTCTCTTTTCTTCTCCAGAAAGTAATTTACTGAAAAATAAGCCATGTGTATTCTACTCAAACGGAGGAAATCCTCCTGCCAATTTCCGAATGACATAGTGGATTTGCTTTAAGTGTAATTTCTAACTTGGTACTTCATTTAAAATATTTTGTAAACAAGATTGCGAATAAAATAATTCCTCAAGCCATATGCAGGAAGCGGATGCCTAATTGGCGAGGAATTAATAGAGCACTACGCCCGTGTAGATGAATTGCCTCTTTTACTTCCAAGGATCATCAAGCCTGTGCGATTGATAGTTCACTAGCGAGTGCTTCACAACAACAAAGGTTTCTCAATCAATCAATCTCATTTGAGCATGGATGTTCTGCTTATTCGATTAACGAAGGGCACTGTTGAAGAGATACATAATGGCGCTCTAAATGTTAAAGGATGAGCCAGGCTTCATTTGACCAGTCGAAAGTTTTGGCTAAAAACGCAGGATGCCGCTTTCAATCACAATACCGGTCTATTTAGGAATTGTAAACTCTCAATATCAAACCCAAACAACACACTGTTTCTGTAGAAGGTGATGGACCGATCGGGTCAACTGTTACGTGTCGGGTGAAAAGCTGCGCTATCGAGAACGGGCGGCTCGCTAGACGTAATATTTGCTTTAAGGTGAGTACCAATCGATAGTGTCTCTAATATGTTTTTGTCCAAATCAGTTGTAGTAATATAAATCAATTACTAAGAAAAATATGTTGAAAATGTCTCTACACTATTTGGTGCATTCACTGCAGGCTCTTTGCAATTTTTAGGGCTATGAAAGCCTTTACATCAAAATAGTGTCCTGCAGCATGTGCTTGTACATGTGCAGTGTTATATCTTACATCGTGCATATTGCAGGACCAAAACCCCGAGAAATATTAGATCAACATGCAGTATCGAGTATTTTATTTGTCCCTACCACTTATCATGTAGATTAGATAATTTACAGCTATTATGAAATATGTGGTCTCCTGTAATCAAGTTAGCAGGACTTGTGCCTTGAACATTTTTGTCCCAGTAGGATACAGAGAACCCAGAGTTTGACATAAAAGCTGTCTCATCGATTTTAGCCTATAGTACTATATGAAATTGATATCCCCTTATCATACAGGCACTCGACAGTTACGTCATCTCATACAACTGGACATCATGCATGTAGCACGTTAAGGTGTCACTACATATTACGTTTTTCTCAATTTTTCCCTCTCCAGGTGATTAAATGTGGCCAGTAGCGAAGGCACAGGCTACTTATCCTCTCAGTTGACATGCTGTCGTCCGTCCATCTTCACAAAATGCACCCGCCATGGGTACTCGTGGTATCTACGAAAGCCTAATACATTTATACTTCTGAGAAAATAATAAGCCTTATCGTTAAACAACCTGAGTGTGGACGCCCAGAAGAACAATGAAACGTTTAAGTAGATGCGGTTGTATCACACACCCTAATGCTGAATATATTTATTTATTAATTATTTTCCAGATTTTCTTGTATACGTAACTTGTTGTTGTGTTATCTGTGATAAGGTATTCCATCACAACGGAAAGGCATTCAAAGCCAAAATTAAAGCGAATATTTTTTTGTGTTTTAAAACAATATGACTGGATTAAATGTACGCCACTTTGATCGATGACTTTCTAGCATTTTGCTAGTAACACCATAAGCCAATCGCTGTACAAGGTGAGGGCGGAAAATTGTGACAAGTTACGTTTGCACCCCTCCATTGAAATTCAATAAACACCGTTGAGTGAGTTAAGCAGAGACCGGGACGGATATTAGATTGACGGTGTAAAACTCGGACTATATGGCAGATGCAGTACAATTCTCCCGGGTGACTGGTCTGGCATTGTCATGTCCGAAATGAGACCGCTTTTGATAAGTCCCGTTCCGAGGTCCGAATCAACCATTTTGCTAAGCGGCCACAGCTCATAATGCACGATTCCTTTCCAGTCACCTTTTTTTGGCGGCAATCAAAGCTCTGCCGCAGACTGTGAAATCTTTCCTAGATTTGACAATTCTCCTTTTCGCATATTATGGTCACATGTAATCCACCTTTCATCGCGCGTAATCAACCGCTTTAGAAATGTAATAACATAATATGAAATAATGATGGCTTGGTTTCGTGGCAATTCTGTACAGTTTCACCGATGGAAATGCGATAGGAAAAATTGTTTTGCCTCAGTCCGTTTAGCACCCAAACATCGAACCTTTTTTTGTAGCCGACTTTCTTCAAATGGTTTACAACTATTCAATAGCGAATGTTTAGTTCCATGGTGATATTATGGCTTCTTCCGTGTCGGTTCCGCTCAACTTTCGGCATAATTTCATCAACTTTTTTCGTAATCGGTCGACCGTCACCAGGAGCATCCTTCAAATCTAGAATAGAAGCGACAAAATTACTTTGAGGCCGTTTCTTCCGATAACACATCCTGACCACAAACAGCACGAATTTTTTTTATATGTGTCTGAATACCATTTGTGCTTTTGTTATAATAAAATCGTAAAATATAATACATTTTTGCAAAAATTTCCTTCCTCTTCGAGATGGTCTACCTTGAGTCTGAGTGAAGGTATTCTGACAGTTTTACCGCATCAGATCTGGGCTTTCAGACGGTACTAATGCCAATCCAACGCGATTCGTACCGCCTGAGATATGTCACTTGAAAGCTATCCAGCTAAAAGTCCCTTTTTTACGTTTGGGAGATTCTCGCTAAGCGTGGTGTGTCAGTGAATAAAGGAATCGCTTGAAGGACGGATTTTTCAATCTTGGTCCTTTTGTTTAAAGGGCTACGCTTTCCGATGTACAAGAAACTCCGACTGAAAAAGTAAATCAACTTGTTAATAGGCTTGTTAGACTCACCCCTACAGTTATTTAACTAACCAGCAAATAATCCGTATGCAAACACTGTTCGGAGCTAGAACAATACATTTTTTTGTTTTTGTCTTACCGCAGTTCTGAAAATCCGGTATATATGACTATAATTGTAAGCTATCATTCATGAAATCGAATTTTATGGGCAATTCTATGAAGGCTTAAAAAAGTTCGAATGAAATAGTTTTTTCGTTTGAATGAAATAGAGTTTTCGTCTATTTAATTGTGGCTAAGATATTAATATTTCGAAACGCTACGTAACAACAATGCAGCCGCTCATTGGTTAGACACTCTAGGTCCACAGCTATAGTTTTGTAAAAATGCCTATTTAAAACTCCTCAAGCCAAAAGATTTTTTCTGTTTCGTAACGGACAGAATATACTCTATCAGCAGACGACATGGGTCCAGTAGGATCCCAATTGGGTAAATGTTAAACGAAGGTCTATGTGATTAGTGATACCGTTCACTCCGTTGTAGACGTCAACTTTTTTTATATGAAACACTGTGTATGTTTAGCTCTTGTAAAAGAATGGTCAATTGTCAAACTCATGATGGTGTTAGATATTTTATCGCTGTAAATAGTTTTTTTGGTCGTGTTGGATAAATCTCGAAGAGCACTTTGCCTTATCGTAACAAGTGTGATATTAGCTCTTTTTTTATTCCAAATTCTAGAAGGCATTGTGACTATATTTGTTTTGTTTTTCTGATTGTCAGTAACTGCGAAGGACAACAGTGATAATGATAAGATTTGCATTAAAATAGGAAAAGCTTGGCCTATATCGCCATGCTATTATGGATATGATTTTAAAGAACCATTACGAGTTACAATAAAGCTGCCTCCTACATAACAAATGCAGCATAATGAGCGTGTTAACGAACAGTTCGTTTAGCTGTCGTAAATCCTTTTCCTGTCTAAATTTCTTTAGTTTGTATAGATTCTAATTTGTAGTAATGATAAATACCCTACAAAATTGTGTGTCCCATATTTACGCTTATCGATTTATGCTGAATTGCCTTACCCTGACCCGAACAACAAAGTTCTACTAATCTGTCCACCAAAAAGACAAAGTGATAGCGACCCAATTTTACGCAATAAGCGAAAAAAGTTTTCAACAACTATGAGCTAACAGTTGGTGACAACACCTAACCGGCCCAAAAATATATTCAATAAGTGAGCTATAACGCGCAATGGCCATATATATATAACACTTTTTCCAGGTGAAAAGCCATTTAAATGCAAAATCTGTGGGCGAGGATTCGGCGATAGCTCAAATCTGCGCCAACATGAGCGCACGTGTCAGTCAAGAAAAGAAAAGGTAATATACCTTTTTTGATACTGAGATTTCTTTTAGGCACATCTGAATGATTATATTCACATATTTATCGGTCCATAGTCAAAAAATTAGGAGACATCGGGCTAACATCCACATAAAACTTCAGCTTCAGCCGAGACAGAAAGAATGTGTAAAAAAGTAGCATGAAATTAATGATTTAACTACAGACATTTAACCTATTATAAAGTTTTTATCGTTGCTCGATTTATTGATTGATAGATAGATAAGTGCTTCCATTGGCAACCTTATTGGCGATCTCTAGTTTGAAGTGCTGAAAATATTTGTATTACTTATTAGAAAATATTATTAAAAACGTTCCTAGTTGTATACACGATTACATCCTTAACGCAGGACTAGATGAACCTAATTGCTGAGTTTATTTATTCTTGTGAATGGACACCTATACCCCAATTGAAACGTGTTACCCCAGTCTCAAGAAGTATCTCTACGATCGCCCAGTGTATACGGTGTGCTGCTGTTCGTAAAGATCTAATATCGAATTCGCCTCACATTACCGTGCGTATAATCTGCAAAATAGTAAATATGAGGTTGTCGTACACGTGCTTCGAAGATGCAATCAGTCTCCCAGTTCTTTTTAACAAGAGTTTGCCATTTATCTGTTAGCACATTTGGAGGTGATAACGTAGAGCTACGTAGTTCCCCGAGCTCTAAGCGTAAGGTATCGTGCAAAATGACAAAGTGCAGCTTCTATACGAACGAAATAATGTTTTCGGAAAGTAAATAATACTTTATCAGTAGCAGACGCCATATCCCACTGCGTACTCTTACGAGTCCTCCGGCAAGATTTCTCGCACATATTCTACTACATTGCAAAATTTAATCTCACTTGATTATTCTAACCACTAAATAAAGCATTCCGTTTACTTATTGTTTTATTTATCGGTATGATTGGTCCTGTACCGGTTTAATGCGGATCCCTTAACAAGACGCTGCTACTGTAATTCTAGACTTGAATATATTGCTTTGCAAAACAAGTTCGTATAATGTTTCGGGTGTCGTTAGAACTTCGTTTCAAGGTAAACGCTGAGTGAACGTTTACTCTTTAGCATCAATAGATCCTATTCTTAATATATTCATTCCTATTTTAAAGTCGCACGCTTCATTTATTGTTTAGTCAAGTTACGCTTGATGAAGAAGCTAGACCCACGTGGCATTCCACGTTTATTTTCTAGGCAGTTATTCAGAAGAGAATTAAAAAAGGGGTCGAAAAGTTTTAGGCCTGGAAAAAAATGTGGTCAAGTGAGGTTGGGTTTCTATTGAAAAAGTAGGAAAATTCGTACGTTATGATCCTTGATTGCGATGTTGTGTTTACTTTACGTTCATTATTTAATGCTGCTAATGGTGCCGATACCTCCAGAATGCAACTCTTTTTTTTCAAAGATGAGATAATTTTACGTTCCGAACCAAAAGTACTAGCTTTGATCGTTGGTTATCCACTACCTAGGTGTTATCGGATATTTATGATTTCTGTTATTGTGTACGCAATATAGGGATTCATCTCGTGATAAGCTGCCCTAGTGCAGAATCCTGCGGAATCATACTGCGCTCAGACATCTTAAAACCTGGTAGGAGTCTTCCATCCGGATAACTCCCTGCTAAGCGATCACTGGATCTTTCACCGAAAATGGGTTTGGTCGCGATTCCTTGTCGCACCGATCACTGTGGCGTGGTGTGCGTCTATTCCAACTTCTGATCTTTGATGGCAGCTTTCTATCAGTCCAAAGTGCAGACATCACGCCCACTCAGAGGTATGTTCGATTAATTTCCCGTTTGAACAGTCTCGAACTGCTCTAACTTGCCATATATTCTTTTTTCTCTTTTTTTTTTAATTTAACGAAGAAAACCTTATTTGCTTTGGCGGAACATTTTTTTCACAACATAATTTATTAATCGGCCGTGACTAAAAGATTTTTAGATAGAGCAAGCTAGAACATCTACTACTATTGCAGATATTGCAACCTGACCTATATTTGCGACTAATACGAGCGTAGACAGAGTGGTTAACAGCTAAACTGATCTTTGCGTAGAATGAAGGAAATTTGAAAATGCGTGACTGCGGCGTCGAAATTGACCTCATGTCACTATCTCCATTTAGGTGGTACGATGCGTGACTGGTGCAGTAGTATTTTTATCCTGGAAAACCTTCTACGCACACTTTCGTGAACATGGTATCTGCTACAGGTGGAAGAAATAGAAGCTCCAAGTGGGACACACCTATTTGTGGGTACAGCAAACATCATTGGAAAGAATACATATATCCAGGGCTCGTTTATACACGCGTTACCCTTTCGATATATTTAGTTTGTCCAGGCAAACGGATAAGTGTATATTGCTATGGAGATTTTGCAGATCAGGACGTAGAAATTGGACTCATTTGCCGTGTCTTGTGTATGAGCATCGGCTCGAGGTTGTATCAATCTAATCTGTTACGATTAATGATAGTAGTGCACTCTGTTTGAGAACCTTAAACGCAAGTTCACCTTATACTCTCATGACAGTGCTTCATCGGGCTATTACCGGAGTCGTCTGCTCGCACGCACAAACATAAGCAGTCGCACTAGCGGTGGTCTGGTCGGGCAAATGTCCGTGGGTCGGGCATACGCAGAACGCGAGGTCAGTCGGTAGATCGCAGTGACCTAATGATCAGTATGCCACAAGGCATGAGTCTGAGCCTCTGTATAGGACTGATCGGATCAAATCTCTGGAAGCTCACTAAAAAGTGTCTAAATAAAACACAATCCTTTTAATAGATAGACAAAATATCTGAGGTCGTCAGTGTTATTCAACAATAACTGGCTTTATCACCTCACGATTGCGCTGTTTGAAATTGACAAAAGATGTAGCTGTACTCACAAACTAAACTGTTCACGAGAGTCTCAAATGTAAGTCAACATAACGTCATGACATGTACTAGTGAGCGAGTCAACAGGGATTCTTGTAAAACTATAGATAAGGCAATAGGAATCGATTGCGGTGGTCACAGTAGCCACTGTAGTGAATGGTATTCCCAGATTCTTGTGGATTAAATATGCATTTAGCTATAAATATCAAGATAGACCCTAATTATGTTTTGGTTGTTAACTAAATAATAACCGTTTTTGTTTATTGCCTTCCTTTTCTAATGCTTCATTTGTTCATAGTAGCTTCTCTGTTTCGATATAACACTGCGGTGATCGTTTAGTTCAGATGATAAAGTTCTGGGGGAGCCCAAACGTGCGGATGTCGGGTAGCGTTCGTGTAACATTTCGACACTCGTTGTCTGCCCTCTAGGAGATGAAAAGGATCAAAACAGCTGTCGAAACAACTTCGAATAGACCTGATATGTACGATAAAGATCTTCTCTCTTACTTACCTACTTACTAAATTTGAAAGTAAAATTCAACAGGCACTGCGGTGAGCTAGCCTTGAAGGGGAAGGATCACTATATGCTTAGCAAAAGAGTCCTATCTACACGCAAAACAGGGCATATGTTTGGTGGACGCTGTGTTGCAAATTCATTTATTTTCCATGCGTCTTCGGAGCCCGAGATCAACAGGACATACTGCTATCCGAACAAAACGATCTCAATAGAGCTGAAAAGCCTTAGCATACAAATCTACTACTAATAACAAGGACACATTAAAAACGGGAAGGCAGTCAACAAAAAAGGGCATTACTTACTTAACCACCAATTACCATTAGGCGATGTTCTTGTAAACCTGTTGATTATCTCCGTTCCTCCGAGACCTATCACACAACTAGTCAGTGATTGAAGAGATACTGTCTCATGCTTTTGAGTTAGTTAGACGAAAATAAGTAAATTGGTGTCTTTCTTAAAGACGAGTTTGTAATTGTATGTAGATAGTTCAAAGCCTACAATTTACCTGTCATTTATTCGATAAAATATTCCGCGCAATCGTCACACGCATTTGTCATACAATATTGTGCTAAATTAGGTCTATGTAGATATAGGAAATGTCGCAAGTGCTTTCACACGAGAGTATGAGTCTCAGCCGGGAGGTTATTTATACATGACATCGTTGCTATTGCTATATATATGAGACGGTAACGACAGCAGTAACTACAGCAATACTTTACGCATTGTCCTATCGATTATCATTGAAAAGGTCTATCTAAATGTTTCCGTTTGACACGCAGACAAATACTTTTGCAGCAAATCAAATTACGCAGCCTGTTAACGGTAACGTCTGTTAGAGCAAAAAGCCTGTAGCCACTGTTGGTCAAACGAGTTTTGCAATACCCTAGTATGGGTTTCATGTATAGGGTGAGTCAAAGCCAGCTAGCACTGTAGTTTTCTTGAAAAAAAAACACCCATGTCTAGTGATTTATTCTGTTCCAATCTAGATACTACGAGGTTAATGCTGAAAGTTTCCGGGCAAAGAAGCCATGTCAATCGTTCGTCTCATCTCTAACCCTATTGGCATAAGTAGGCAGCTATTAGCGGGTTGTACATTCCTGGTTGTCGGTGAACGGAAGCTTCATTAAAGCACAGGAAGGATTTATAAGGGTCTATATAGGAAAATAGAACTCTTGGAGTTGCTTCAATGGCTGGTACCAGAAACGCATTCTTGCTTTGAGCGGTTGCATTTCTTCGAAGAAACGAACGTCTTGGCTCACCTTATTGACCTTATACACGTGTACCTTCTTGAACGATGTCGTCCAAGTCAAAAAATCATGCAGTAGGTAGAAGAGATTGTACGTAGCAAACACCAAAGAAAACTAGATACTATTAATAATGACAATTATCTCTTACACATGGATGTAGACCTTGGTACATTTTTCGCAATGATCACGCCACTACTCGCAGTAGCTATGCAACAACCAAAAGCAACGATTTGATACTACTTTTACGGTGGCAGATCCTGGATGAGGCGGAACTATGCCGCAAGAACGAACTATCCCGCGACGCTAGGAGCTGTTAGAGTTTTTGAAAAAAAAAATATTTATCAATCACATCTTTCAGCAGTACGCTCCCTTATTAGGTCGGGCGTCCTTGCATTGAGTGGTTCATCAGTGAACTGAAAATAGATTCGTTTATCTCTTTGAGACATTTCATTTTATGCATGTCTCAGTCAGTAAACATGAAACAGTGATATTTAGTATCGGTAAACGCGTGCAAGTTGTTTGCTATACGTATATATATATATATATATATATATATATATATATATATATAATAGTAACATACGCATTATTGGGTTTCTATTATGTATCGCTCTTGAATCAAAATTGAATGGCCTCGTATTGGTACGGTGCGACCCGTGGCGATGCAAGGCGGTTAATCGGCGCCATTGCCGATTACTTAACTAGTCTTTGATATATGACTGAACCCAGCATCACTTTAACTCAATGCTGGTGCAATTGGCTCTTGCTGGCTGTAGTTTTTTTGTTGATCTTATCATATTCTGTACGACAGAACTAGTTTCAATTGCGTAGCTTGTTTGAGCATCGAAATCAACTGCTTTCGGTCACTGCGATGATAGCCGTAGTGAATCATTAGCATCCTTCTATCGCCTGCGTACCCCTCGGTAACGAGAGTACCGCTATATTACATACACGTAATTTTTCTTAAACGAACGTTTTCTGAACTAATGTTTTACCCAATTATAATAGTTCACGCAACCGGACGGTCGTTTCCGGTCGACTTCATTCAATTACCATTTGTGTTCGCCAATCATCAGCGACCTTTCGGCTTCTGTTGTTTGTATTGCGTCGGTCAGAAAGCAGTTCCGCCCTTAAATCAATTTCAGAGTGGTCAAGTCTGAAAAGGACTAACTCTCTTAAAGGGAGTAATGCCTTTTGGTGGTCCGTTTAGAAAACAGGCAGATTCCTCCAGAAGACGATTCATTTCCCTACTCCTATCATTTGCTTTCAATTGGTCATTCGCCAAAGCGAGCTGCGTAGATCCGAACAGTTATAATCCGATCGAGCAATGTCTAGGATAAGAACAGGGCGCGAAGACGTTCATCGAAAAGCCGTCAGAATTTTCTAATCTTCCAAATCGTTATGAAGTCAGATGTTTTTATTGCGAACTTCTTCGATTCTCCTGGGCCTTTGCATTGTCGAGAAATTTTTGACCACGCATGAGGCAAACTGCATTGTGAATTGATCATCATTTTGCTGTTATGCCCTCTCAGATTCCATTAAATCCTACGAGGAGCTAAAAGATTTATGTTTTATTTCCAATGCTCACGTTGTGTAGAGGAATTTTTCTTATGGCGCGAGCAATCGTACCGAACTAGTCGAGCGGCTGACAGTAGTATAGGGGATTTACATCATTACTTTTCATAGTATTCTGTAATCCGTGTAGGCAATTGTCTTGCAACTGACTTCTATCTACACAGAGAGCTGTTTAGGTTAATGGACAGAACTTTAACGTACGACCATACTTTGATTCTCTGAACGAAACTTATGCGATCGTCTCGATCATTATCGATTCTCTAACAGGTGTTAAATCCAGTTTAGCGAAATAGTTTCCGCTTGAAAATTAACAGCAAAATGAGGTTCCGTTTTAGATACGAAACTTCAAAATCAGTTTTCACGTATTTCCACTACTAGGGGCTGATTCGTATGTGCTTCAGTAGGCCTGATGTAGAAATGCAAAGATGTTTATGTTAGCTAAATGATATCAAAAGACTGTCTCTATTTTAGAGGTAAGAAGGGGATTGGCGCATGCCAAATTTTAATATTTTCAGGCAACGGTAAATTGACTCTAAGGTTCCTATAGTAAATACATTATTATTATTTTTATTTCGTTTTCAATTAATCAAACAAAAAAACTGTTTCGCAAAAATAAACTTTGTTTCCTAACAAATTCAGATAACCAAATAAGCTTCATATTATAAATTCATGGTATGCTCATATAATTATGTTACCAATCTCCATGCTGTTGTTTTAAGCGAGGTCTACAGTTACTTTAGCTAGAAAGTAAAACTTATAATGATCGGCCTTGCCTGCCAATACAATACTAAACTAACATAATAATCCACTTCTTCTAACATACGTCTCATGGCAAACCTAAAGCAATAATTGCAAAAAAATGGCAGAATTCGTATTCGGTTTTTTACCATAGTAGAATATGTGAGCACGTCTTAGATATGAGCATGATACAATTACTTCAGTTTATCCTGCGAGAACATTTAATATATACATAAAGGTCTAGCATGCATCCAATTTAAAATATACCGTTTGTGTATCGTTCCTCACGATTTCTCCAAGGATTTTCCTCCACTGATCATTTTAGGCTTTACATGAAATTTTGGGTAATAGAAAAAATACCCCACCGATTTCTATTGTATCGTTCTTTTCCATATTTCTCATACAAGTGACAACTAACCATTCAACTAATATATATATATATATATATAAACTGAATTATTTGATAATAATCAAGAATGCAGCCATGTAACACATAATATACCCTGTTTACTGTTACTGCTACCTTTTACTGACCAAGATGAATTTTTTCCACATATATATGTGTATATATATGTGCGTGTACGTTGGGTGTGTATGACGAGTGAGTAAGTGAGTGAGAGAGGATTCTTACACCTTTTTTTTAACATCATTTTGTGATGAAGCGGGTTACTGTTAATATTTCGTACATTTGTTGTTGTCGTCGTCTAGAGATAGGATGAGGATTCGATTTTGCAGTCTTCCAAAGCATCTTTTAATAGCATCAATAATTTGGCCCGGTATCTAGAACTTACTAAACAACATTGTAAATTGCAAAGTTTTCAACACAGCGGTTGGTAGAGTACAACTATATCCTTATGCTCTTTGTAAGCCTACCATAAAAGTTCAAAGGTTGAAATGCCTGGCAGTTTCTTTTAGACCGCTTAACCTTCGAATTAGTTTAAAAAAAACAGAGATTTTTCGTCGTAGAGTATAAGAACTCTAAATTACAGTTGCTGATGAAATGTTATCGAAATAGCATCTCATTATTTGAAGTTTTACAGACAAACACGCAATGCGTTCATTTTAGGAAAAGTAGATTGCAACATAATTATAACAATCGATTGTTCACTGGTGGCAACCTAGAATCTGGTAAATCAATCGACAGGTCTCAATGTCCTTTAGGTTTACAATATTACTACGTAGCCGGAACCGTTGCACCAAGCGCAAACGATCGGTCCCCAAATAGAAGTATTCGGGGACCGATCGCTTATATATGGCGGGTACTGGTTGTTGACGACCCCTCGTATTTCCAATACATATTATACCCTTACGTATATATCTTGAGCCGACAGAAATTTATTTGTGTTTGTTCGGGGACTGAACAAACGTTTATTTATTTTACTCAAAACCACTTCATATCAAATAGTGTTCTTTGCATAGATGCTAGGTACGCCGCCCTTATGATGATGCGTAGTAAAAACTTCACATGAGCGTGTATTTGTGTACTGTTAAAAACCTCACTACGTTCGAAGCTCTAAACATGTGAGAAATTCAGTCAATTATTGTAAAACTAGCTAATTTTTATTTCGATGAACAGTTTCTGAGAAGCTGCTTTAGAGTAATGACTGTTCAAGCAGCGGACTCGATACCAATTTAAATGCTGCTCTTTCAAAATTGATTTTCAACTAAATGATAATAATATGCACAGATTCATACGATGTCGCTAAGTGACGAAGTAGCCATTATCACGAGGCGGGCTCAAGTAATTCCAGCTGCTCTAGAAGCATGTAGCGTTTATATTCCGTTTAAAAAATCTGTGTATAGAAAAATGTATTGCTTTGGGGGAAAACGAGTCGAAGTTCAGGGAGGCACTGAGTTCGAACTCGTCTAGTTGCAACCAGACTAGCTTTAAATACCTTTAGTCATTGAGTGTTTATAGCGATTACTTTAAATAACCTGTCTGCAATAAATGACTAAGGAAAAGCTTTTCACATCATGATTGTCAAATATATGAATAGAAACTAATATATACAATTATCAGTTGATAATGTTGTATTTATACACACACAAATAGAAAGTTAGAAAAATTGAAGTGCGAAGGATGAAAGCCACACAGATAAACAAATACATGTGCATCCATTTATCTATTATTGTAACTGAGAAGAACGGAACGGCAAACTGATCGAAATATTGTTATATTCATGTACCTGGTTTTAATATTAATATTTTATTGATATAACCTCATAAATGGTGATAGCAAGATAATAAGAATTAAGAATAATGACCGCAATCGCTGATAATGATGAGATTGACAAATAAAGATTTGATAATATTATACATCGTTGAAGAATTATGTGTTGTTATTGTTATCGTTTAGCTAACCATAGTAGTTGTAGTACACAATGAAGTTGTTTAATCTACACACTAAGATATATTTATTGCCAAACTGGTGCGAAGAAGACATATAACCGGCAGCGTAAGATAGTCTTACGCTCGAAGCAGAAATACTAACTAAATGCATGAAATGATGATTATTAATATACACTGAATGTTCTATGATACTAAAGGCGGATTGCTCAAAGCAGCGTGGATGATTGTAAACGTTTGTAAATTATGCAAAGTACCGTGTCACAGTTGACAGCAGCTGCCAAACCCAATGCTTCATTATAGTCTTAACAGAACTAGCGTGGCTCCTTAGTTTATATAAGCAAAGGCTTTGCGCTTATATATGCATTTCCGATAACACCATTGTTATGTTGCTGTGGTTTCTAGCCGAGAATAGTGATAAATAATCTCTATTAGATCAACACCATTAGGGAGTCAGGGGGGAAACCATAACAGTCTGGTAGTGTAAGATATATGGCGCATACATTGCAATCTTCCATCTAAGCTCCTTTTGCCGGGTAGCCAAATATGTCTGGCATTTTCATAATAAAAAAAATGATGTCTCCCGCGTTCACTGGTGGCGGTCGATTTTTTCAAGAGCTTCTTATAACGTTGTTAGTTGCCGACAACCGGAGCCCAAATCAATCATTTTGCTAAGCGGCCACAGCTCATAGTGCACGATTTCTTTCCAGTTCCATCACACACATAATGCCGCCTTCGTTGGCATCAATCGAAGCTCTGCCGCAGACTGTGAAATCTTTCCTAGATTTGACAATTCTCCTTTTCGCATATTATGGTCACATGTAATCCACCTTTCATCGCGCGTAATCAACCGCTTTAGAAATGTAATAACATAATATGAAATAATGATGGCTTGGTTTCGTGGCAATTCTGTACAGTTTCACCGATGGAAATGCGATAGGAAAAATTGTTTTGCCTCAGTCCGTTTAGCACCCAAACATCGAACCTTTTTTTGTAGCCGACTTTCTTCAAATGGTTTACAACTATTCAATAGCGAATGTTTAGTTCCATGGTGATATTATGGCTTCTTCCGTGTCGGTCCCGCTCAACTTTCGGCATAATTTCATCAACTTTTTTCGTAATCGGTCGACCGGCACCAGGAGCATCCTTCAAATCTAGAATAGAAGCGACAAAATTACTTTGAGGCCGTTTCTTCCGATAACACATCCTGACCACAAACAGCACGAATTTTTTTTATATGTGCCTGAATACCATTTGTGCCTTTGTTAGAATAAAATCGTAAAATATAATAAATTTTTGCAAAAATTTCCTTCCTCTTCGAGATGATCTACCTTGAGTCTGAGTGAAGGTATTCTGACAGTTTTACCGCATCAGACTTTCAAACGGTACTAACGTCAATTCAACGCGATTCGTACCACTTGAGATATGTCAACTGAAAGCTATCCAGCTAAAAGTCCCTTCTTTGCGTTTGGAAAATTCTCGCCGAGCGTGGCGTGTCAGTGAATAAAGGAATCGCTTAAAAGACGGATTTTTCAATCTTGGTCCTTTTGTTTAAAGGGCTACGCTCTCCGATGTACAAGAAACTCCGACTGAAAAAGTAAATCAACTTGTTAATAGGCTTGTTAGACTCACCCCTACAGTTATTTAACTAACCAGCAAATAATCCGTATGCAAACACTGTTCGGAGCTAGAACAATACATTTTTTTGTTTTTGTCTTACCGCAGTTCTGAAAATCCGGTATATATGACTATAATTGTAAGCTATCATTCATGAAATCGAATTTTATGGGCGATTCTACGAAGGCTTAAAAAAGTTCGAATGAAATAGTTTTTTCGTTTGAATGAAATAGAGCTTTCGTTTATTTAATTGTGGCTAAGATATGAACATTTCGAAACGCTACGTAACAGCAATGCAGCCGCTCATTGGTTAGACACTCTAGGTCCACAACTGTAGTTTTGTAAAAATACCTATTTAAAACTCCTCAAGCCAAAAGATTTTTCTGTTTCTTAACGGACAGAATATACTCTACCAGCAGACGACATGGGTCCAATAGGATCCCAGTTGGGTAAATGTTAAACGAAGTGATTAGTGGTACCGTTCACTCCATTGTAGATGTCAACTTTTTAATATGAAATGCTGTGTATGTTTAGCTCCTGTAAAAGAATGGGCAATTGTTAAACTAGGGCCACACGATATTACGATGATGTTAGACAATTTATCGTTGTAAATATACAATAATATATAACAAAAACAAAAGTATACAATAAGGAAAGGAGAATAAAACAATAGCTGAGATCATAAAGGAGTGCAAAAATAATTCAAGTACTTTGAAACTATTTAGTAATTGATAGTTAGTTCGTTGATGATGTCATGGATACTCGTGCTAGTCTATCTTAGTGTTCGCAAAAATTTAACCAGCTTCTTCCGTGATCGGGACTACTACGAGGAGCATCTGTTACATAGAAGTTACTAAAACAAAAGCAACAGGACATTCTGTGGACCATTCTCTCCCAATAACACGTTCTGACCATAAAGAGAATATATTTTCTATGGGCGGTACTTTGCTTTTATTAGAACAAAAATGTACACCATGGTGAACTTTTGCGCGAATTGAGTTTATCTTGAAGGCACTCTGTCTTAAATCTAAATACAAACCTCTCAACAATTTAGCACATCTAGCTGAATATATGACCCCTGATGGTGGTTTCGAAATTTTGAAATACCACGTATCACTCTATGAGATACATCATTATCCAGCTGATATCTTAAAACGCGAATAACACGTTGGATGATTAATGGTCACAAATATCACATGCGATTTTTCTTTCGCCCGGTCCTATAGAAGAATCATACGCTTGATTCAACTGATCTCTTTTTTTGTTCTCTGTGCGAGTAGCTAACCTTATAAAAATTAGCTTTTTCGAATTTCAAAACTTCTAAGCGCAGAATATGCGCTAAGCCAACCATTCTGTGATAAAATCTAAATTGACTATGCGTGTCGCTAGAGGTTAGAGTATCTGAAAAGGTTCAAATACAATTGCCACGCATCCAAACAAACTATGTTCAACGAAATAAGCGTATACAGAGACGAATCATACGAGGTCAGTCATAGAAAGTACATTTGAGCTAATAGATTACTATTTGTTATAAATTCTGCGATCGTAAGGGACGGCTGTTGTAACGCCATCGTAAATATACCCTTAATTTCTTGGCCTCTGTCATTTTAACAAAGAACGCTTAGCCAAGGCTGCTTAAAATTAGATACACCAAGTTGTCAATTTGGCGACAGATTGCTTACGAACCTCTCTCATTATAGATAACTTACAAAAGCCACTAGGCACAGAGCGGATCTATTGAATTCCTTTTAAGTTGCAATCCCATTGGCTGTATGTAATGGGTTCAAATTTAGGAAAGGACGTTCGCACTACATACGTAGATAATAAGTTGAAGTGGATCGATTTGTTTTTAATATAGAAAAGTCTTCGAGGTTTGGCGTTAAACGAGTTTGCATATGTTATGGGAAGCTGGGGAAAGGAATAAAAGAAAAAAGATTTTCTGATATAACCAAAGAATAAATGATATGCGCAGATTGTATAAATGAATTTTATGTTGTTCTGTGCTCCGGGGCAGCAAAAAAAGGATGCGATTTCTAAAAAAAATATATGAAGAAAATTAAAAAAAAACTTTGTTTAACTTAAAAATGGGTATAACTGCTGAAATTTTCTATCATTTAAGTCAGAAACCGTTACAAAAAATGACGAAATATGAAACAGACGCGAGAAAAAAGTACTTTCGATAGCTGTTGTCGTTGTCCGTGTAGAATAGTGACACTGCATTTATAGCAGATAAATTCAAATAACAGTTAGAAGCGTATTGGGCTAGATATTATCGTATACCCACCTAAATAAATTCGAATAAATATATTCTACTAGTTAACCCTCTTTGCCTCGCGAAGACAAACTGCCCGTCTTTTTCACACAACTTACATGAATTGTGAGTTTCGCAATAAATCTAATTATTTGTGTTCTACACTTCATCAGATACCATATTAATCATGGTTCAAATCGCCCGCGCTGCTTCTTAGTTTCTGCGCCGGTTCTTCACTGTTATTATGAATTTAGACAAGCGATTTGATCCGCTTTCATCGCCTGTTCGTCTGTCTGCCATCTTCGTATCGTCTGCTTTATCCTCTCCCGCATAAACAACAAACAATCGCGCAGGGTCACTTAGGCCAGCACCAATTGAGGAGTGTTGGTCTGTTCTGTTGGCATTGTCGTCGTCTAGGGACACGCAGTCACTGGTGTTGGCAGCCATGGGTAAAATATTGAACGGAAAAAACCGTCATAGCAGCCGCAGCGCTGTAGGAGTAGGAAGCTGTAGGAGTTGTCTGTAAAATCCGTCTGTTATATTATCACTATGAATTAGCATCGCAACAACAGCGGCAGTAGCAAAAGATGTAATATTCGACGACTTTTCCATACGACAACTTCATAGCATCATCGCCAGATATATATATATATATATATATATATATGAACATAGCAGTATCGGCCACAGCAGTGGCTGTGTTATTATGATTATGACTAATAATGATTATCGGCTGATGTAGAGAATAGAGCGAGTGTGCAGATGCGGTGCTGGTGATGATGAGTAGGGCAATAAGAGCTGGTAGTCGTCCGAGATGCTCATTTATGTTGCTGCTGTCAGTTAGAGTGAAGACAACAGTGTGAAATGATCCGTTTTTCTTGCTGCTACTAGTACTACGATTGGATATCATTCCCTGTTTCTTCGTGTCAAGGGTCGTTGTTGTTAGCAAGTCATAATCAAAAACGTCTCCGCAGCTGGTGTTAGTTCTGATTTTGAAACAGAATTATACGACGAGTGCACAGAGACAATGGTTTCGGTGTAAACATAATATGTAATAAATGGCGGAGCAATGTCGATACGGTGATTGAATAAGCAGTGATTGATTGTAAGCGGATTCTTACTGTGTGTATATCAATAACGATCCTCCAGGCAAGCTCACAAGTAATGAAGAGATTTAGCGCAAAATAGTTTTTTGCGATCGAAGATATACAGTCAGTGATCTGTGTGTCGACGCCGTGGTGGCAAAGCACGCTGTGGTTGCCTATTTTTAAATTTGCCACGGAACGAGGAGATTCCTCGGCAGATCGGTACTAACCATGATTCAGCCGCATACAGGTGAGTTTTACTTTGACTTTTCTCCTATTTTAGGCCACTAAAGCGTCACATCGACATCAAACGTTTAACAGTTACACTCAGTTCATCAATGATAGATTAAAATAAACCGTTTGGTTCGTAGCGGACACCAATCCATGTAAAAGTGGCCAGTTAGATATCGATTACTTGGTGACGTAGTTGTTCCAAAATTATCTGGCTGTTACAATGCAGAGCTGATAATAAGTGCATAAGGGTTACACTCTTATTCTAATGTGTGACATCACTGTTCCTACGATCCATGCTGTGGTCGTTGTCACTGTCAAAAATTTCGCTCTGTTGGTAATTGAGAGAACACTGCATGGAATTCCGATTTCACGGCCAAAAATATTCACACATAATCTACTTTGTCTTTTATTTATTTATGAAACAGTCTAATGATGCTCACAGAAGCCTTGTAACGTCATAGGACTAACGTCGGCGACTGCCATGTAGCTCATGTGTGCTAAAATGACATTTTTCTGTTCGCAGAACAGTAACTGAGAACTAATACTTTAATTACAAATAAAAAAGCAATTTGGGTTCTATTGATTTATCCGTTCCATCGAGCTAAGGCTACAATAGCTCTTACTTAAGCACAGCGCTATTTCGAGATGAACTAAAGATTAACTGGCAATCTGGGACTCTAAAATAACCGCATTTCCTTCGCATTTATATAGTTAACGCCTAATTTACGCAAAGAGTAAAATGAGCTACATGTATATATGTATATATAGCCAATTGAGCAAATATATGATATTACATAGAATGATCGGTCATTGTTGTTATATACAGACCTACAACTGCTGTAAACGCTTACTAGTTTGGAACTGTACTCTAACTACTGAAGCTGCTTTGTGTTGCACTCTTAATTTTAACGTTCTTGTCTCGGCAGTAGGTTTTTTAAGAAAAGCCATTTATATTCTTTCTTTAACTCGTACTTTTTTCACGGTTGCGCAGGATTTTGGAGATTATTTAAAAATGTTTACTAAAAAGCATAACTTTTGCGCAGTATTACTTAAATTGTCCTTCTCGGCTCTCTATTGCTTTTTATTTTGAAGCCAAACCTCAAGGCCGCATATGCCACACTCAACGAGGCATGTCAGGTAGGTTATGTCAAGAAGGCTGCTAGTGACAATTCATATTTTGCTTTTACTGGGAGCTCTAGCGATATGGATCGGATATTACCTTTGTCTTCTATTAGAGCTGTACTTTGCATATATTCAAACGAAAATTAATTGACTGGTTTAACTATAAGAAACAGATCTCTCATGCTGAGCATTACTGCAATAAACCCTTTGGGTTCATTTCAGAACATGGATAAGGAACGTACTCTAGTTTAGAATGTGTCTGCTCACTTAGATATGAGGTACCAAAATTCAAATGTCAATTTTTGTCAAATTTACGAAACCTATTCTTGTTTGTGTATCACTTCTATAGAAGTAAATGTCCGTTGAAACGAGAACAGAACGAGCAATAAATGATTGAGAAGCCTTTATTTGGCGAATGCTGAAGATCAAATTACTTTTCTGCCGAAGATAATATAAATAGTAGAACGACACTCGATGTCCTTGAGCATGTCACATACGATGTTCAAAAATAAGATGGAAGAGTTTTGAGTTTGTTGCAGATTAAGTCGACATATTTCCGCTAAAGAATTTGATAGTCGGAAGATGCATATTATAGAATTTATAATTAAGAAAGCACTGCACACCTGGAATTAAATACTGATTTAACCCTGATTCTGCAGAATTAAGTAAAAAATAAATTATCCGTCCTTTAGTGCAGACTTTTTTTTTCCAAAAAAAGATATGCGATGGCGTAGGCACATGGATTTACTCCTGAATTTTGCCCTATATAAAACAGTGTTCTATGGGAAACAGAAATGTAAGTTCCGCATGATTATAATTTGGATGTATATTGTAGATGGAGATGCTAGAAAACCAATTATGCCTTGCAGCAGGTCATCATCTACATGTTAGTACCGCTTGTTCTCAGTTTGGAAGGTCGCCAGACAATGGTTTCGACATAGTACAGGGTTAACATTCAAAATGTTGTCCCAATAGTCGATCTAGAACATTCAGTAGTGCACGTGCTAACGAAATATATGGCGAGTAAACTGACCAGCTCTTTTAGATGACGACGGAATACCTGGTATGCTATTAGCCATTTTACAAAGGCGTGTGGAGAGAGATATTACAGAGGCAATGTTGAAAGTGGACGTTAAAATTAACAAGGAACGACTACTTCCTGAAATAACCTGAGAAACTGGTAGCTATTTTTTTTAAGAATAAGAAACCACTATTTGAAATTAATTAAAAAATGTTTATAGCTAAACCCCAAGTATAGGCATATGCTTATGCTCTTCACTCGTTAGATAACTGAAAAGATGTTTTGTATCATTTACGTGAAACCAGTTTTCGACTAACTACTGCATCTGATCAGTTGAATGGCAAGAAGGGCGTCGCGGTAAAAAATCTGCGGTCCATGTTCTTCCTTCTCTATCGAATTGTGTCTTTTATACTGTCTTACGGATCGAGAAATTTAATGCAAGAGTTAGTGATGTAGATTAGGTAGATTCATATATTACACTTGCAACTATGAATTTTTTTATTTTTTAGCGCTAGTATAATTCACGTTATCTGTGGTAAGATACTCACTACTTCCACATTTAGCAGTATTTGAATGGCTCTTTTTGTGGACCATCATCCAACTGTAATAACTGAAAGTACCTTCAGGTAGAAATGAGAGCGATTCGTTAATGAAAGCCCATATTTGGGTTTTATTAAATGAAGCATTTAGAGTACTGATGTCAACTGCTATTATTAGTGACATGAATTTAGGTAGCAGCACGCAATGTTTCTCAATACCACTAAAGTTCAGTTCTTCGCCGTCCACTATCAAAGGAAACCTCTCTTCTAGACTATTTGTGTAATAGGATGGCGCGCTTGCTTGCGATCATAAAAATGTCACCATTTGATTATATCCGACTGTAAATAGGCATCATTTTTTTAACGAGCGATAATTCTTCACACAGCCTATGTATTTCCATGACTGGAATATAGTGTAATTAACTTTAGTGACATCTGATTTAAAGACGTTTCTAATCAGTGTCGGCACTCATTAAATCTTGCGGTTTGAAATGTTTTTTTATTTGAGACTTACACAACATCTCACACAAGACAGCATTATCGCCTTATAGGGCGTGTCTTGACATCCGCTTGGCGTTAGCGTTTTAAGCCTAATAAAGTATAGATATGTTCAAGTAAACCCTTCACGCACACGCGCACGTACGTAGGTTCGCGCACGCGTCTATCTATTACAGTTTTTTTTTTATGGGAACGCGCCTGTCGTGAGAATAAAGCTGTCTACGAAGGGTAACTTTATCATCGTTACGCGGAAGTTACCAAATCAACTCAAGAAATGGCCATCCATCCATCCAAACAGTATATTTGCAGCTAAACCTCAGTAGGAATCTGTTGTCACACAGTCATTAATGCACAATCATTAATTTTTGTGTGGACGTTGCAAACATGATAATACTACGATTAATACGATAGTACCAGTTTAATTGTTATTATCTTCTTTCGTTGGTCGTTCGACTACTACTTCTGTAGCATGTGGTACTCGTGTTTCTGCTAAATACTTCGAGTGGCAGATCCGAAGCCGTTGTTAAGCTACGCGGCAGATATTACTTCTATTAGCACTCGTGTCACGACATATGAAATAGCACGTACCAGTTTCTGCTGAGCCTTCGGCGTTGCGAGCGGCGTAACGCGACATCAGATATATTGTATATACCCAAGTTGATATATTGCTACTAGACTTGATAAAGAGATGATGAGAAAGGGGATAGGGCAAGAAATCTTGACAAAGCTATATCTAAATAGATATATATATGCAGGTGACCAGTGACCAATAGCTAAAATGACCAATAGTAGTTATAGTGGTTGGCCATAAGTGTCACCATTTGATTTACAAATCCGACTGTAAATAGGCATCATTTTTCTAACGAGCAATAATTCTTCACACATCCTATGTATGTGTTCATGACTGGAATATAGTGTAATTAACTTCAGCGATTGACGAACGGACGAGCGGTTCCCCGGTACCAGCGCATATGACGTCGAGCCTGCGTTGAAATCATCTGGATTCTCTATATTACTACTTCAAGCACTTTTATTGTCTGAACTATAAAGAACGTTTTTTGTACTTGGCGATTCATATTACGACTGTACACAATTCCGATTTAGGAGCCCTGTGCAGAGCTCCGCCGTTGTTGTGCTCGACTCTTCGATACGACAGAAGACAAGGACTAAACTGGCGTGATCATTCCGCGTTTTTCATACGGTTCTTGCCGTACTCTTCAGTTGTTGCGCTCGAATCTTCGAGACGACAGAAGACGAGGATTAAACTGACTGATTTCCTCGTACGTTTCTTGTCGTACTCCTTAGAAAACAGTGTCTTCTAATAAAGTTTTGTTTAGCTATTTATAGGTACGTTTTTTTCAGTGCTACGGAATTATAAGCTATGAGGCGTTCCAGACCAAGGAATAGAAACCTAGTTTTTTTTTTCATAATTACATACACGCATTGAAACACCATAGTTTGTTAGGATTGACAATTTCTTTTTGACAATTAATAATAAGTTGTACGTGAAGCCCATATTGGTCCGCTACAGTTTTATGCATACAAATGTTCATCAAAGGTAATTAACATGACTGTAACGTAATGCCACTAAGTCTGCTGAGGGTTCTTCGGTCTAGGCTTTAGATAACTCAAAAATAGCAGGAAAGCTGTAAAACCGTTTATACCAATCTTGAGCGAGGTAGTTTGTTTTTATTAATCCTTATTTTAATCGACTCTGATTAAGTTGTGTGCAAATATTGCGCAGATAGGTTTTAAAGGCCTTTTTGAGTAAGTAATAAAGGTCGGAATTGCCTGTTTTTTGGCATGCTGAATGTGGAATTTGGTGTACATTAGCGTAAATGAAGTTAAAATATTTATAGAAACCTCATGCTGTTTGAAAAAAATGCAAATGACCTAAAATATGCCTATTTTGAAACCTACATTTTGGCATTGGGTATGTTAGTTTAATTAATGCTAAAATTTGTTGCTTATAGCTTCTGTTCTTGCTTGATTGGTGACCACTGAATCTGGCTAGGTTTCGAAAGCAGCAACAATTTCAACAACAACTTTTTTAGGATTAATACATTTATAAATTAAGTAAATCATGTAAGCTCGCCCGTCGCGCACTTAGCTCGTGAATATTACGTAGTCTTTTTTTAATTCCTGGAGGGGTGTCATTGAAACCCACAAGACAGTGAAGGTGCTTTATGATTTTCGAGAAGCGTTAATTAATAAGAAGTAGGTTACAAGTATTTCCATCAAAATAGCTGTTTTTTTCGGCTATGTCCTTTGGGACAGCACTAAACTGATGGCATCAACGATTATCTACGACAGAACATTAGGTCATTGGCTTCCTTATCACTGATAGAGTTTAGTTAGTGGCATTACATGGACCTCTTGTGAATTGGTTGAATTTATTTTTGCAATAATGGCACGGAATCACGTTACATCGAGACTTTCTACTGATAAGCGCGCAACCGTAGATGCTAGACGTATTTTTGTTGTACAAAAAATATTGTGTGTTTAGTATTATTGATTCTTATTACTTCCAACGAATCAAACATTGAATTACTAAACTTTAAATTCCAATGAACTGAGGATTTGTAAAGTCCTCAGTTCATTGGAATCAAAAGTTTCATTCAATGTACGGACAGCTTTGCGAAGATAATGGCTTGAATAAAACTTAAGTCTAAACGGAACTCAGATCGTTACGATTGGCCGTCTACACGAATGCACTGGGTCAGTACGGCAACCGTGTCATCGAATCAAACACTTACGTCTGAAAGTTAGATGGAATTGCCAAAGATGGCGGCACCAGGTGTGCTATCTTCAGTTTTGCAATAATTGTATTAACGTGTAGCATTGCGGCACGCGACATAATACAGACGGAATTAATAGTTTGGAGAGTTTGCTGTCAGGAGGAACAGATGGTTAGCGTACGGTACGAAACATCAAAATTAGAAACTGGGACATTAGCCGAAAGCGCCTGATAGGCACCTATTAACGTTCTAGTAAGCTCTACAACTACTATAACAATTAATACTAGATTCAAAAGAAGTAGAATTTAGGAAATGGTAAGGCTTTCGCGCATTCGCTCAGCTTTCTTTCTGTGTGCTTATTTACCTTGGAGTTGTTTTTATTTCAGGAGTTGCACTCGTTTTTCTTTCAATTCTTCTTTAGCAACTTAATTTATATAAGGCACTATAAAAACATTACGATACATGTTTTTATATATATACAATTATTACAATGGGTTTTTGGCTGTTGCTAAGTGATGTTGCATTATTAACCCAAGAGATGATATTTGGTAAATAAATAAAGCTGGATTGCTCAGTATTAAGTCTTCATAATGGCAATCAACTCGTGTAAAGGACTTTCCTGAATGGACTTTGTTGAGGCTCTTTTGCAGTCAGAGACTTAAAACAACTAACCCTAACACGATGTGCACTAAGCGATAATTTTGTTTTTAATCCATTGTTTCAGTTATTTTTGATGGTTAGGTTTCTGGCTAAACTGGAAATCTAAGCATCCATTCCCTCAACGTGCTATACATATTTGGCACACGGACGTTTTATTTAAATTGTGTTTTCATAACTAGAATCTAAGTAAAAATTTTTAAAGTGGGCTAGAGATTCCTTCAGTCGTTGACGGAGAAAGTGTGTAATAGTTACTTTACGATCATGAGTATAGCTATACCTATGATGTCTGCCAATTATTATGAATCGAGTCATAATATCATATTCTTATACTCAAAAACGCTGAAAAATTGGGCAAAAAATACGACACCAATGTTTTGACCTCATTAACGCCGATAGCGCCACTGTCGTCACGCTGTTGTTGAATAGCACTTCAACAGCCACGAGCATTGTCGTATACGTTCCAATAGACCTTAACAGTTTTGCGGCATAATTTATTTGGCTAACCAGTGTACAGATCATTGTTCTTGTTGCAACAGCTAAACAGTGTCCTAGTTAACACATATCACTGAAGAAGTTTCTGTTCGACCATGGTGGTCATCATTGGTACTGCAGGAGGAAGTGACGCACAGTATATAACAAGATCGAAGTTGTAGGAGCCCAGGTCAATTTTTTGTAAGAATTCTTTTGCACTCGTTTTTCCCAATAAATGATATTTGTTTTCTTCGTTAAAGTTGACGCAGCGGCAAGTAGCTCATGCCCGTTCCGCTGACTAGAAAAAATTTTGTTTCTGTGACAGTAGGTTATGTTTTGTATTCTCGGTCATTGTTTACGGCTTTCTTATATCTTTCCACCAAATGATGTATGCTATCTCGCCAAATGTAGCGGATTTCATTTCTAAGTTTTCCAGCTACGTTTTGAGTTCTTGATCTGTGTCGAAAGTGATTGCCCTACTAACGAAAGAGAGAGAAATCCGTTGGCGCAAGGAGCGGATACACCAAAACATCTCATTCAAGCTCTAGGAGGGCAGCTTTGACGATATTTGCTGTCGGTGGCTCCGCGTTGTCGTAAAACAGGATGATCCAATTCTATCTGCAGGATCTACTATTAAATAGCCTGGTGGACTCTATGCAATTCAACTAAATAAGCGTGTCAATCAACTGTCTGGTTTGATAACTTTGTGCACACACACCCACATACACACACACACACACGAAGTTTTGTTGTTGTACTTTGTGTGCACAAAGTACAACTTTCTTTGGATTAAGATTTGGTTGAAATATAAGCCTTCGCTTCCTCCCTAAAGCCGCTCAATGTGTGATTCATATTATTGCATAGGTACCAGTCTTATTACCGATGACAATTTCGTGCGAAAATCGGGTACTGAGGCCGTGTGATACACGATACAATTCGAAACGTTGAGATACTACGTTAGTTTATAACTCGTTGTAGAGTCGCCCAAGCTTTAAGTTTTTGCGCAAACCAAGAAATTTAAGGTAATCAGTGATGATCTAGTCGCCGTAGCCAATCTTTTCAGCCAATTCCTAGGTTGTTTGTCTTTCAAATGATCATAACAATCGATCAAAGCGGGAGGTCGTTATTGTGGACAAGGTAATTGTTTCGGACTGTTCTGGGAGAGTGTTGGCCTTGACAAAATGTAAAGTACGGAGAGTGTAGAAAATACTTTTTTTCACCCAAAAACACCTAGTCTTGAGCAGTTTAAAAAAAGAGTTGAAATTACATTCACGACAATACCGTTGCAGCACCATGATAGAGCTGGACAAGCGCTTTCCAGCGATATATCAGAACAAGTAAAAGAAAATGGTAAAGAGAAGCTTTTGAAGAGGCCGCAAGAGCTTACTGCTCAACCTAACAGATGAATACGATAGGCAGAAATTCTAGCTATGATGCGTTATAAACCTGCATATGTTATTCGAGCTGACTATAGCGGAGTTCGGATCTGCGTGTGAATGGCATCGTGTTGCACAATCGAACCGTTGTATTAAACGTCGGTTTTGGGTTGAGCGTAAATCAACTGTAGACCCAGACAGCGCGCCAGTGAATAAACGACTTAGTTATCGATATCGCTAAATACCAGCTCCAAAAACGCAACTCTGGAAGTTACCGTGTCTATTGAGAGACAGCGTCAAGAAAAAATCTTAGTTCTGGCTGTTTACCCCACTTGCGCGGACCTCACAGTTCCTTCTTGCACATTAGTTATTAAATTTATTCAGATTTTCTTTTTTTTTTTCAACTTTATTTTCCCAGGAAACTTTTAAAAATAAAGGCAGCTTATCAAGCTCTAGGCTGTCATTGCATACGGCTCGACCTTTTAAAGAGCTGGAAACTACTTCGGCGAAATAGAGTACAACGTTTGTGTTAGTCAGATACAAGGAACAGTTTTATATGAGAGGTTGCTGAGCTTCCAAGTCCAACATTACTGTCAAAACAAGCTTTGTATCCTTCTTTGTTACTGTTTTTCTGACCTGCCTTTTTTACTGAGAATCCATCCGATCCCTATAAGTACCGAACGATTTCCCAGAAACCGTATTGGGCCTTTAACAGCGAACAGTTTTTAAAGGAAATTCTGTTCTTATAATATCTGACTAGCATGTAGGGCGTTCCTTGACTTCCTTTAACAACGTCTTCCAACATTCATCCATATTTCTTGGAACTTGTTTTCACTAAATTGTTTCACCTAGTTTTTTCCGCTTTAATTTACGTTCTCTGCTTTTGCTATGTCATTTTTCTACCAGTATCTTAGTTCTATCAGGTTTCTTGGGATGGCATACATCATCGTTACCCCGCACGTTTCTTCTAATGGCTGCCAAAGGTATACACACTAGCTTTCATTGTTGTTAACCTTTGGAACAGTACTTGAAACGCCTTTTCGGGTCTAGCTGCTACTTTGAAAGCTCTCGATTTGAAATTTATTTCATTGCAATGTTAATCGCTTAAGTGTACTTTGTTTTTCGATGCTTTCCGTTTTTATGTAGCCATTGAGGTTACAAATTAGCTTTTGGGCAGTGCAATGGAAACCACTATTTTATAGATTTTTTCCCACGCCCCTTAACTTCACCCACAGAAACGATTCTTGTTCTTTTCGATTATGCTGTTTTGATCTATTTCTAAGTTTTATTATTTATTTTATTCAAGGGTTGTATGCCAATCTTTCGCTTCGCTACCACTTTTTTCTTGTGATTAACTTCAGGGATGTTAATTGTAAACATTATTATAAAACATGGCTTATTTGGCCGGATGTGTTGTTTGAGCGCGGCAATTGTAATGTTTCGTCGGGACGTACTTCCTCCAGTCATGCGCCGCCCTACCGTACATCAGCTCATAGTCTCATTTATTCTAAGTCGTCGGGGATACCTCCGACGCCCTAAGCCTCAGTGTCCCTGTATGTTCGATGTATGCTTGTGCACTGGCTTCCTAAGAAAATCAATGAAAACTATTATGTTATGTTTCTATTATTATCTAAGTCTGTTATGGTTTCGTTTAAAATTCCCAGCATAGTTCCAGTCTTGTGTTGAAGCCATCTAAACCAACCGCATGAGCAAAATGATACTGTGTTCCTTTTTTGTCAGCGCGATTGCCTTCTCGGCTTTGTTCTTTAAATTAACTCTTCTGTCCTTTTTGCTCGTCGCTACGGCAGTCTTCTTTGCTGGCCTCACTTTACAGTATTTCGTATTATCTACAATGTAGCATTGTATAAATCCTTGTTTAAAAGTTTATGGGTAATATGTGCCGGAGTTAGTACGCGAGGCTCCGTTTTGATACCGTGTTTGTTTCGAAACCGGGCAAAGACTGTTGGAAACTGTCCCTTTGAGTAAATTTTAAGCGGGGTTTCACGTAGATACATTGCTCACATTTCGATAAATGTGACCAATGCGTCTACGTTCCATAACTACGTTGTTTTTCAACATAACTATTTTTTAAAATGTGATTGTCTGACAGGCCCCTTTTTTGCTTCAAGTGCAAAAGCCGCACTGCGTTATAGCATTGTTTTATAACGAAGCGCGGAACTTCCACTGTATTGAACCTACGCAACGTGGCGTACATAAGCGTGAGCTTTTTATACATTGGTTTACGTGGACTTCCCATCGCAGTTATGGATTCCATTTGCTCCTAATAATCAGAAAAAGAATTTTGAGTCTGTTTAGAGTAAAAAAGTAGGACCTACTTGGCAATGGTCATATGTATCTAGCCATCGCGGACGATTGTTCGGTTATAAAACAGTATGAAATACCTGAGGATTTCTAAGTCGAAATGGTTACTCAGTGTTGTTTTTTTACTTACCATATTTTGTCCGATTTTGATTAAAATAACTATGAGTAGGCAGACCATAAGATACCACCATAGTCGTGTTCATTAGGAAAAAAAATTACGAGAGGGATGCCGCTGGTGTGTGTACTTAAAAGTATGAGGAAGAAACCAATTATCCTTTAAATTCTCACTGGAATTTTAGAGGGCGGCAAAAAATGGGCGGCTTGTACAATTAGCGATTGGTGTGCTTCAGCATCTCTGTTTTCCTGAGGGGAAAAAATACCGTCAAATAGCAATGATAAATCGCGAATGAGTGTCATAGCAGTCTTTGCATTTGTAATACAACTATCAGGCTTCGTAATTCGTTTATTTAACAGAAACATCTCCGTACTAACAAAGCTTTTATTGTCATACGATTTTTCATTCGTGTTTCCAGAAATATCGCCTGCTGAATTTAAGGTGCTTGTGGACATTCAAGCGCGTAAATCGACCCTCAAAGCGGAAATAGAACGCATTCGTTTCGAGATTGAATGCGTCACAAACGATATGGCCAAACTGGAATCGGCTAATGTCACTAGAGGTACAACATTTGCAATAAAAACGTTTTCAGTAACACAATGTAGGTCATGCCGTGTGCGTGCCAATCCCTTTCCCACTCAACGTTATGGCCTCCACAAAACAGCACCTTCTTTTCCTAAATATTAACTATACGTTTTACTTTTAGGCCCAAAAAAATCCTTAATCTGATATGAAACTTCGTGTGCTTGCATTCGATGTTGAACATTAATTTAATTAGAACAATAGTTTGAATTAGAGCAAAATGCTACACTTTATACTTGGTTGTTTCAACAAAAAGCTCTTTAGCTGGAACCTTTAGGACGAAACTTAAAAAAATAGCGCTCTGATGCTGAACACTAATTTATACGTTAAATAGTATTCACTAACGGCTGACGTCAGGTGTACTTTTTGTCGTTTTAGGCGGTGGGGCTGTTGATGGCGGTGGAGGCGAAAATGCGCGACTCAAATTTCAAGCTTCAGGACGAAAAATGTTCAATCTAGATCCTCGAAAAGGCATCAACTATCTTATTGACTTTGGGTAATTGACATCAGTGGACTTCAGTGAAACAATGAAATGAATACAGTTGCAAAGCTGCCAGCTGACATCGGCTCTATGTTTGCTTTACTTAGCAGCAATTTATATCACTAGCAGAAATAACTGTCTCATTCGGTACGGGTCCGTCGTTTCTGTTCTGTATCGCCGAACGTGCACATACAAACATACCAAATAACATTGACAGTGTATCCATGGCAGTTATGACTGGGTGAATAAGGAAGGACTATGCAAACATATGCCGATGAGCCGTTGGCATTGCTTGCGGTATCGTATGATTATAAAATGTTTTGATCCGTCTACCAAATTTGCCTATTTATTTACACTAAATGCTTGCAGTCAGTTGGAAAAGACTCCCGAAGCAGTTGCGGATTTCCTGTTCAATGGAGAAGGCCTGTCTAAGAAATCCATTGGAGATTATCTTGGAGAAAAAGAGGTTAGTTCACATGAATGCTTACATTGTAGTAGATACGTTACTATTCGAAAAAAAAATATTATAGCACAATGAGAAGTTAGATAAGCAGCAGCACCAGCAACAAACATTCAATTATATTTTATGGCCAATCCGTATACATCCGTATAAATCTGTTGTATCAATGTAATATTATGATTTGTAATTTAATCTATTTTTTTTTATATGAAATACCAAGAGGTAATAAGGGTAATTGATGCTCTTACAGTGACCGTTTTAGAACGCCTAATAATGTGGGATTTTGTTTCATGATGCAGCCATTCAACGAATCAGTGTTACATGCCTTTATTGGATTGCACGAATTTCATAATCTTATACTAGTCCAAGCGCTGCGGAGGTTTCTGTTCAGCTTTCGTCTGCCTGGTGAATCACAGAAGATTGACCGCATGATGCAAGAATTTGCCAACCACTATTGCCAGCAAAATCCCGTAGGTACCTCAATTTACCTGCGCGAGATTTTTCAAATGTCAGGCTTTCAATGGCTAAATCGTTATGTGCAGTGTTTGAGTTCAACCGTAACAATATATCTGCATATAGGCTAACGACAGAGAAGGCGTTCCATATTAGTGAGCAAGTATCAATTAAGTGTAGATGGCTATATAGATGGCTAAGTATAGAAGAACTGCTAAAACTCAACCAAATGGTCATCTTTTTTAGAATTTACCTACTCCACACTACAGGACACGTACGTATAAGCTACCTACTAACAAAGACCCTTGACGTGTCGTACTTTCTTTCAGGGCGCTTTCTCTACGCCAGATCAGTGCTACATTCTGTCTTTCGCAATCATTATGTTAAATACGATGTTACATAATTCGGCTATTAAAGATAAGCCAACTACAGAGGGATTTATAAAGATGGTCACCGACTCCTCTATGAATTTTGACAGGTATACGCCTCTTTTAAGTTGAAAAGATAGAGCAGTATAACCAGTAGCATCCCCGATATCTTAACTGTCTGATTTAAGTGATCAGGTGAAATACACAAAGTTTACATTGTACGCTTTCAATTACTTTTAAACCTTCGGAAAGCAAGCTGTTTATTCTATTATTAAGCTTTTTTTTTTCAACTCATATGTCTGTCATAGGGCAATGCTGGTGTCTATATATGAAAACATACGAGGAGAACCATTCAAAAAACCAGAGGACGATGGGAACGACTTAATGCACACATTCTTCAATCCCGACCGCGAAGGTTGGCTGTGGAAACAGGGCGGCCGCGTGAAATCCTGGAAACGAAGGTCTGTGAGACAACAGTGTGATACGCTCGCAACAACTGCGGTGTGTGAAAAAGAGAGGGCAATTGTTTATTAGGGTTCTTTAAAGACAGGTTGATCTCAATTACAAGTCTCTGCACATTCTCGAAACGATGCCTGGAAAAAATGTTGCAGACAGTACGCTACGTTTCACTGACATCATTTATATATGCCCGTAGAACACACATAGTCTGTGCGCGTGTGTGTGTGCTCCCTACACGAGGCAAGAAAAAAAGGATCAATGCGATTTTCGGGTGATATTATATGCTTTTATCCACTCATCTCAGCCCCTATTCTAATTATTCCTGCTCTTGGATTCAGATGGTTCATATTGTCAGACAAATGTTTGTACTATTTCGAGTTCACAACGGACAAGGAACCAAGGGGCATTATTCCACTTGAGAACGTTTCTGTGCGCGATGCAACGGACAACAATCGGTCGAGTCGAGCACACTGTTTTGAGTTATTCGCAACAGCCGGAAACTGTATCAAAGCATGCAAAACCGATTCCGACGGAAAGGTCGTAGAGGGTAAGTTGGGCCAAAAACTGATCAACAGGTTTTTGAATATCCTGCCTACTAGGACAAATAGACGACCTGCTACTACTATATCTAAACTTGATTTGCAAGTATAATGGTTTTTATATTTCGTCTTTAACTGCCACCTGTAAGGTTATTTGCATTCTAAAATCGTTAAGTATTGACTACCATAGTAAATTGAATAAGTATCATGGTGTACAATTGTTGACTGTATACAGGAAAGCACACAGTTTACAGAATGTCGGCATCTACAGCCGAAGAAAAAGACGAGTGGATGCGATGCATCGAAAGGTAACTACTTACGACGTTTAACCGTCGTAAAGTATTATATGTAGTTTCGATCCCGTGAACTTAAAATGGTAGTTTGCTTAACCTGAAAAAAGATCGGCTTTCAGCGATATATTCTAATGACTCTTAAAGCTTTAACTATCTTTCTAAAAATTGATATTTATTTATAGCTATTGATTAGTTTCGGAGCGCTTACTGAACGAAACAGTAATCTCCACATCAGCATGAAGTGTTTAGGTGAACATAGCGGATACCCAAATCGTTTAATGCTGCCTTTACGCCTAAAATGTTCAAACGATTCGAGTATGACTAATATTTGAGTAGTCTTTCAACAAAGTAATAATCATGGTTAAATTGTTGCAGATCAACTACGCAACACCCGTTCTACAATATGTTGAATGCGCGCAAAAAGAAATTACAAGACACCCACGGTCACCACAAACAGCCACAGCAGTCACTACAACAGCAGTCACAGCAGCAGAACATTCAGCACTCACAGCAAACTTAATGAGCTCTTGATACTGGACAAAACTGAGTGCAAAGCAGATATATCAAAGGAAATGAAGCAATGCATGAAAACGATCGCCTATTTCCGAACAACTGGTCAAGCTACTTATCCTGTTGTTTTATGATTGTGTTGGGGCGTCCCTAAACAACACAAAATGAAGCCTCCTGTATTTTTCAATGTAGCTTCATAATGCCTGAGAAGTGTAATGTAATTTTTAGGAAGTTTTGTGACAGTGATGTTTCGTTGACTTCTCTTACAAGGAAAGATGAATCTATTGCGCAGCCTGACGCAATGTTTCTGTCGTCTAGTCGATGCATATTTAAGCCGCTGTTGTGCGCGCCAAGTGGAATTTCGAATTTTTCGGCACAACGATACTTTCAGTAACAATTGCACTACGACTTGTTGTTGTACACACTGACGGTATAGTACCATCGTATCAAAAGTAGGGTTTCATCGAAAGCCGGGTAATTCATTAACATCTTTCGATCAATTTTTTGCAGCTTAGGCCTGGCCCTTCCGTTGGTCTCTAGATTTATATACTGATGTAATTGATTCAAGTACTAATTTAACGGAAAACGTGTAAACAGCCGAAGTTCACAAGTGTTGCGACGCGTGTCCTTGTTTGCAATTTTTTAGTAACATGAGACAGATTATTATATATTCAGAATATTAGATAGCTTATTAATATTTTTGCTCTGTTGTTTACCCATTGCCAAGAGCGGATGTTGTAGGAATCTCTTCTTTCAGAAATTACGCCGCCACTTCTTCCTTATGGAACTGGTGAACAATTATTGTTCGATTAAAATGTAGGGCCAAATTGTGCATCCTCGAAAGATGGAAGATACGGACAAATCTTGGATTATACGACTTGGAAGTGTGCTATATGAGTATACGTGTATGTGTTTGGGAACATTTCCACAATTCAGACAGCTGTGGGTGGTTTGTAAAAAGTGCCAACAGTAACCTAGTGTAAAGTAGCATAATATAGAAAAATTGAAT